>NC_084735.1:87828672-88098690 GCF_033978785.1 Entelurus aequoreus
CAAGGAGTATTACTAAGTACTAACAGGGAGTATTACTAAGTACTAACTAAGGAGTATTACTAAGTACTAACAGGGAGTATTACTAAGTACTAACAGGGAGTACTACTAAGTACTGGCAGGGAGTATTACTAAGTACTAACAGGGAGTATTACTAAGTAAAAACAGAGAATATTACTGAGTACTAACTAAGGAGTATTACTAAGTACAAACAGGGAATATTACTAAGTACTAAACAGGGAGTATTACTAAGTACTAACAAGGAGTATTACTAAGTACTAACAGGGAGTATTACTAAGTACTAACTAAGGAGTATTACTAAGTACTAACAGGGAGTATTACTAAGTACTAACAGGGAGTATTACTAAGTACAAACAGGGAATATTACTAAGTACTGACAGGGAGTATTACTAAGTACTAACAAGGAGTATTACTAAGTACTAACAAGGAGTATTACTAAGTACTAACAGGGAGTATTACTAAGTACTAACAGGGAGTATTACTAAGTACTAACAAGGAGTATTACCAAGTACAAACAGGGAGTATTACTAAGTACAAACAGGGAGTATTACTAGGTACAAACAGGGAGTATTACTAAGTACTAACAGGGAGTATTACTAAGTACTAACAGGGAGTATTACTGAGTACTAACAGGGAGTATTACTAAGTACAAACAGGGAGTATTACTAAGTACTAACAAGGGGTATTACTAAGTACTAACAGGGAGTATTGCTAAGTACTAACAGGGAGTATTACTAAGTACTAACAGGAAGTATTACTAAGTACAAACAGGGAGTATTACTAAGTACTAACAGAGAATATTACTAAGTACTAACAAAGGAGTATTACTAAGTACAAACAGGGAATATTACTAAGTACTAACTAAGTTGCTGACACACAACAATTACAAGTATTACTACTACTAAGAAGTATAAAATATTCTTACCATTTTGTTGTCGTTGGAAATGAAAATCACAAAGAATTCTTCCAGAGGGAAACTTTTCTCCTTCCTGATGAACTCACAAACTTTCCAAACATTTTCTTCACTGAAACACACAAAATAATGCACTCAAAGTACAACATCAACAATACTGTCAGTAGTATAGTTGTGAATAAAAGTACAACATCAACAATACTGTCAGTAGTATAGTTGTGAATGAAAGTACAACATCAACAATACTGTCAGTAGTATAGTTGTGAATAATAGTACAACATCAACAATACTGTCAGTAGTATAGTTGTGAATCAAAGTACAACATCAACAATACTGTCAGTAGTATAGTTGTGAATCAAAGTACAACATCAACAATACTGTCAGTAGTATAGTTGTGAATCAAAGTACAACATCAACAATACTGTCAGTAGTATAGTTGTGAATCAAAGTACAACATCAACAATACTGTCAGTAGTATAGTTGTGAATAAAAGTACAACATCAACAATACTGTCAGTAGTATAGTTGTGAATCAAAGTACAACATCAACAATACTGTCAGTAGTATAGTTGTGAATCAAAGTACAACATCAACAATACTGTCAGTAGTATAGTTGTGAATCAAAGTACAACATCAACAATACTGTCAGTAGTATAGTTGTGAATCAAAGTACAACATCAACAATACTGTCAGTAGTATAGTTGTGAATCAAAGTACAACATCAACAATACTGTCAGTAGTATAGTTGTGAATAAAAGTACAACATCAACAATACTGTCAGTAGTATAGTTGTGAATCAAAGTACAACATCAACAATACTGTCAGTAGTATAGTTGTGAATCAAAGTACAACATCAACAATACTGTCAGTAGTATAGTTGTGAATAATAGTACAACATCAACAATACTGTCAGTAGTATAGTTGTGAATCAAAGTACAACATCAACAATACTGTCAGTAGCATAGTTGTGAATAAAAGTACAACATCAACAATACTGTCAGTAGTATAGTTGTGAATAATAGTACAACATCAACAATACTGTCAGTAGTATAGTTGTGAATCAAAGTACAACATCAACAATACTGTCAGTAGTATAGTTGTGAATCAAAGTACAACATCAACAATACTGTCAGTAGTATAGTTGTGAATCAAAGTACAACATCAACAATACTGTCAGTAGTATAGTTGTGAATAATAGTACAACATCAACAATACTGTCAGTAGTATAGTTGTGAATAAAAGTACAACATCAACAATACTGTCAGTAGTATAGTTGTGAATAAAAGTACAACATCAACAATACTGTCAGTAGTATAGTTGTGAATAATAGTACAACATCAACAATACTGTCAGTAGTATAGTTGTGAATCAAAGTACAACATCAACAATACTGTCAGTAGCATAGTTGTGAATAAAAGTACAAAATCAACAATACTGTCAGTAGTATAGTTGTGAATAATAGTACAACATCAACAATACTGTCAGTAGTATAGTTGTGAATAATAGTACAACATCAACAATACTGTCAGTAGTATAGTTGTGAATCAAAGTACAACATCAACAATACTGTCAGTAGTATAGTTGTGAATCAAAGTACAACATCAACAATACTGTCAGTAGTATAGTTGTGAATCAAAGTACAACATCAACAATACTGTCAGTAGTATAGTTGTGAATAATAGTACAACATCAACAATACTGTCAGTAGTATAGTTGTGAATAAAAGTACAACATCAACAATACTGTCAGTAGTATAGTTGTGAATAAAAGTACAACATCAACAATACTGTCAGTAGTATAGTTGTGAATCAAAGTACAACATCAACAATACTGTCAGTAGTATAGTTGTGAATCAAAGTACAACATCAACAATACTGTCAGTAGTATAGTTGTGAATCAAAGTACAACATCAACAATACTGTCAGTAGTATAGTTGTGAATAATAGTACAACATCAACAATACTGTCAGTAGTATAGTTGTGAATCAAAGTACAACATCAACAATACTGTCAGTAGTATAGTTGTGAATAATAGTACAACATCAACAATACTGTCAGTAGTATAGTTGTGAATCAAAGTACAACATCAACAATTCTGTCAGTAGTATAGTTGTGAATAAAAGTACAACATCAACAATATTGTCAGTAGTATAGTTGTGAATAATAGTACAACATCAACAATACTGTCAGTAGTATAGTTGTGAATCAAAGTACAACATCAACAATACTGTCAGTAGCATAGTTGTGAATAAAAGTACAACATCAACAATACTGTCAGTAGTATAGTTGTGAATAAAAGTACAACATCAACAATACTGTCAGTAGTATAGTTGTGAATAATAGTACAACATCAACAATACTGTCAGCAGTATAGTTGTGAATAATAGTACAACATCAACAATACTGTCAGTAGTATAGTTGTGAATCAAAGTACAACATCAACAATACTGTCAGTAGTATAGTTGTGAATAATAGTACAACATCAACAATACTGTCAGTAGTATAGTTGTGAATCAAAGTACAACATCAACAATACTGTCAGTAGTATAGTTGTGAATAAAAGTACAACATCAACAATACTGTCAGTAGTATAGTTGTGAATAAAAGTACAACATCAACAATACTGTCAGTAGTATAGTTGTGAATCAAAGTACAACATCAACAATACTGTCAGTAGTATAGTTGTGAATCAAAGTACAACATCAACAATACTGTCAGTAGTATAGTTGTGAATAATAGTACAACATCAACAATACTGTCAGTAGTATAGTTGTGAATAAAAGTACAACATCAACAATACTGTCAGTAGTATAGTTGTGAATCAAAGTAAAACATCAACAATACTGTCAGTAGTATAGTTGTGAATCAAAGTACAACATCAACAATACTGTCAGTAGTATAGTTGTGAATAATAGTACAACATCAACAATACTGTCAGTAGTATAGTTGTGAATAATAGTACAACATCAACAATACTGTCAGTAGTATAGTTGTGAATAATAGTACAACATCAACAATACTGTCAGTAGTATAGTTGTGAATCAAAGTACAACATCAACAATACTGTCAGTAGTATAGTTGTGAATAATAGCACAACATCAACAATACTGTCAGTAGTATAGTTGTGAATCAAAGTACAACATCAACAATACTGTCAGTAGTATAGTTGTGAATCAAAGTACAACATCAACAATACTGTCAGTAGTATAGTTGTGAATAATAGTACAACATCAACAATACTGTCAGTAGTATAGTTGTGAATAATAGTACAACATCAACAATACTGTCAGTAGTATAGTTGTGAATAAAAGTACAACATCAACAATACTGTCAGTAGTATAGTTGTGAATAAAAGTACAACATCAACAATACTGTCAGTAGTATAGTTGTGAATCAAAGTACAACATCAACAATACTGTCAGTATTATAGTTGTGAATAAAAGTACAACATCAACAATACTGTCAGTAGTATAGTTGTGAATAAAAGTACAACATCAACAATACTGTCAGTAGTATAGTTGTGAATCAAAGTACAACATCAACAATACTGTCAGTAGTATAGTTGTGAATCAAAGTACAACATCAACAATACTGTCAGTAGTATAGTTGTGAATAATAGTACAAGATCAACAATACTGTCAGTAGTATAGTTGTGAATCAAAGTACAACATCAACAATACTGTCAGTAGTATAGTTGTGAATCAAAGTACAACATCAACAATACTGTCAGTAGTATAGTTGTGAATAATAGTACAACATCAACAATACTGTCAGTAGTATAGTTGTGAATAAAAGTACAACATCAACAATACTGTCAGTAGTATAGTTGTGAATCAAAGTACAACATCAACAACACTGTCAGTAGTATAGTTGTGAATCAAAGTACAACATCAACAATACTGTCAGTAGTATAGTTGTGAATAATAGTACAACATCAACAATACTGTCAGTAGTATAGTTGTGAATAATAGTACAACATCAACAATACTGTCAGTAGTATACTTTTGAATAAAATGTACAACATCAAATAAAGTGTTGATATTTACCAATAACACTGGTAAAGTGTTGATATTTACCAATAACAGCTGGTAAAGTGTTGATATTTACCAATAACACTGGTAAAGTGTTGATATTTACCAATAACAGCTGGTAAAGTGATGATATTTAGCAATAACACTGGTAAAGTGTTGATATTTACCAATAACAGCTGGTAAAGTGTTGATATTTACCAATAACAGCTGGTAAAGTGTTGATATTTACCAATAACACTGGTAAAGTGTTGATATTTACCAATAACAGCTGGTAAAGTGTTGATATTTACCAATAACACTGGTAAAGTGTTGATATTTACCAATAACAGCTGGTAAAGTGTTGATATTTACCAATAACACTGGTAAAGTGTTGATATTTACCAATATCAGCTGGTAAAGTGTTGATATTTACCAATAACAGCTGGTAAAGTGTTGATATTTACCAATAACAGCTGGTAAAGTGTTGATATTTACCAATAACACTGGTAAAGTGTTGATATTTACCAATAACAGCTGGTAAAGTGTTGATATTTACCAATAACAGCTGGTAAAGTGTTATTTACCAATAACAGCTGGTAAAGTGTTGATATTTACCAATAACAGCTGGTAAAGTGTTGATATTTACCAATAACAGCTGGTAAAGTGTTGATATTTACCAATAACAGCTGGTAAAGTGTTGATATTTACCAATAACACTGGTAATGTGTTGATATTTACCAATAACAGCTGGTAAAGTGTTGATATTTACCAATAACAGCTGGTAAAGTGTTGATATTTACCAATAACACTGGTAAAGTGTTGATATTTACCAATAACACTGGTAAAGTGTTGATATTTACCAATAACAGCTGGTATATTCACATTTGTCGCGAGTCGGTGCCGCCATCTTGTCTTCCTTCCTTCATGTTGTGCCACTGATGGGTCTTACGTGAACGATCCAAGCGGCCACAGCTCCACCTTCTCGGTCCCTTCGTGCAAACCTCCTCAACTATTTGTATTTTTGTGTCCTCGGCTCTAATCGATGGATAATTATTGATTATTGATGAACACGATGTGACATGTTACCTTCAAAGACCACATAGGATTCCGTAGTTGATGGTGCGTTCAGGTACATGGGAAATGAGACGTTCGCAGTCTCTTTATTTGAATAGAGCGATCTCTGTAGTTACTAAACGCGTTCGAACAAGCTGTTTAGTCACATTGTGTTAATGTTTAGTCACATTGTGTGTTAGTGTTTAATCACATTGTGTTAATGTTTAGTCACATTGTGTGTTAGTGTTTAATCACATTGTGTTAATGTTTAGTCACATTGTGTGTTAGTGTTTAATCACATTGTGTTAATGTTTAGTCACATTGTGTGTTAGTGTTTAATCACATTGTGTTAATGTTTAGTCACATTGTGTGTTAGTGTTTAATCACATTGTTTGTTAGTGTTTAATCACAAGTACGCATAAGATTAGCAGATCAATTGAAGCTGGCTTTAACATTTTATACTTTCGTATTAAAGTGGCGTTGCATTAGTTTCATAGGGTTTATTAATCAAGAAATAGCATCTGACAAAAGACACACACATTTGAGTGACATTTCTTTGTAATCATAAGAATGATTAAGTGAAGATTTTGTAACATGAAAAACGTTGTCATGTATTTTGACAGCAACGGCGCACCGTAGATGCTTCTAAGATGGCGGCCGAAGCACGCATGCGCAGTATGGTTTGTAAACAACTAGATTCAAGTTGATGTTTTATGATGAAACTTCTGATATTTCATTCTTTTTCAAGAATAATATTCAATATTTCATTCTTGTTCAAGAATTATATTCAATATTTCATTCTTCTTCAAGAATAATATTCAATATTCATTCATGTTCAAGAATAATATTCAATATTTCATTCTTGTTCAAGCATAATATTCACTATTTAATTCTTGTTCAAGAATAATATTCAATATTTCATTCTTGTTCAATAATATTCAATATTTCATTCTTGTTCAAGAATTATATTCAATATTTCATTCTTCAATAATTATATTCAATATTTCATTCTTGTTCAAGAATAATATTCAATATTTCATTCTTATTCAAGAATAATATTCAATATTTAATTATTGTTCAAGAATAATATTCAATATTTCATTCTTCTTCAAGAATAATATTCAATATTTCATTCTTGTTCAAGAATAATATTCACTATTTAATTTTTGTTCAAGAATAATATTCAATATTTAATTCTTGTTCAAGAATTATATTCAATATTTCATTCTTCAATAATTATATTCAATATTTAATTCTTGTTCAAGAATAATATTCAATATTTCATTCATGTTCAAGAATAATATTCAATATTTCATTCTTCAATAATTATATTCAATATTTCATTCTTGTTCAAGAATAATATTCAATTTTTCATTCATGTTCAAGAATAATATTCAATATTTCATTCTTCAATAATTATATTCAATATTTCATTCTTCTTCAAGAATATTCACTATTTAATTCTTGTTCAAGAATAATATTCAATATTTCATTCATGTTCAAGAATAATATTCAACTTGCACACAAAAGTCAGGAGAGCCGTGACATTGTACAAACAATCAAAGACTAATTCAAAAAGAATCTTAAATACTTTCGTTTTGTTAGAATGTTTTTATGACATGTATGGTTCTGAAATACTGAATCGTGTTCCTTCTTTTCTACTACATGGTATTCTATAAAATATTTATTTTCTACTACATGGTATTGTATAAAACATTTATTTTCTACTACATGGTATTGTATAAAACATTTATTTTCTACTACATGGTATTGTATAAAATATTTATTTTCTACTACATGGTATTGTATAAAATATTTATTTTCTACTACATGGTATTGTATAAAACATTTATTTTCTACTACATGGTATTGTATAAAATATTTATTTTCTACTACATGGTATTGTATAAAATATTTATTTTCTACTACATGGTATTGTATAAAATATTTATTTTCTACTACATGGTATTCTATAAAACATTTATTTTCTACTACATGGTATTGTATAAAATATTTATTTTCTACTACATGGTATTGTATAAAATATTTATTTTCTACTACATGGTATTGTATAAAATATTTATTTTCTACTACATGGTATTGTATAAAACATTTATTTTCTACTACATGGTATTGTATAAAATATTTATTTTCTACTACATGGTATTGTATAAAATATTTATTTTCTACTACATGGTATTGTATAAAATATTTATTTTCTACTACATGGTATTGTATAAAATATTTATTTTCTACTACATGGTATTGTATAAAATATTTATTTTCTACTACATGGTATTCTATAAAACATTTATTTTCTACTACATGGTATTGTATAAAACATTTATTTTCTACTACATGGTATTGTATAAAATATTTATTTTCTACTACATGGTATTGTATAAAATATTTATTTTCTACTACATGGTATTCTATAAAACATTTATTTTCTACTACATGGTATTCTATAAAACATTTATTTTCTACTACATGGTATTCTATAAAACATTTATTTTCTTACGAATCTTCTGACACGCCCCTACTAGCTTTGGATGACGTCAGCTCGCATCTCAAAGGGGCGTGTCCACCTACCTCTTTACATCTCAAAGGGGCGTGTCCACCTACCTGTTTACATCTCAATGCTTGTCACCAACCCTATTGTTACACGACATCCATCCATTTTCTACCGCTTGTCCCTTTTGGACAATATTCATATCTGTATTCTGGCTCTGACTGGGACCAGGCCTGCATGTAGTACTACTACAAAGTACTCATGATGAAAAGTACTTGAAAGTCCAGCAGGTGACTACTAGCATGTAGTACTACTACAAAGTACTTGAAAGTCCAGCAGGTGACTACTAGCATGTAGTACTACTACAAAGTACTTGAAAGTCCAGCAGGTGATTACTAGCATGTAGTACTACTACAAAGTACTTGAAAGTCCAGCAGGTGATTACTAGCATGTACTACTACTACAAAGTACTTGAAAGTCCAGCAGGTGACTACTAGCATGTAGTACTACTACAAAGTACTTGAAAGTCCAGCAGGTGACTAGCATGTAGTACTACTACAAAGTACTTGAAAGTCCAGCAGGTGATTACTAGCATGTAGTACTACTACAAAGTACTTGAAAGTCCAGCAGTTGATTACTAGCATGTAGTACTACTACAAAGTACTTGAAAGTCCAGCAGTTGATTACTAGCATGTAGTACTACTACAAAGTACTTGAAAGTCCAGCAGGTGACTACTAGCATGTAGTACTACTACAAAGTACTTGAAAGTCCAGAAGGTGACTACTAGCATGTAGTACTACTACAAAGTACTTGAAAGTCCAGCAGGTGATTACTAGCATGTAGTACTACTACAAAGTACTTGAAAGTCCAGCAGGTGACTACTAGCATGTAGTACTACTACAAAGTACTTGAAAGTCCAGCAGGTGATTACTAGCATGTAGTACTACTACAAAGTACTTGAAAGTCCAGAAGGTGACTACTAGCATGTAGTACTACTACAAAGTACTTGAAAGTCCAGCAGGTGATTACTAGCATGTAGTACTACTACAAAGTACTTGAAAGTCCAGCAGGTGATTACTAGCATGTAGTACTACTACAAAGTACTTGAAAGTCCAGCAGGTGATTACTAGCATGTAGTACTACTACAAAGTACTTGAAAGTCCAGCAGGTGACTACTAGCATGTAGTACTACTACAAAGTACTTGAAAGTCCAGCAGGTGATTACTAGCATGTAGTACTACTACAAAGTACTTGAAAGTCCAGCAGGTGATTACTAGCATGTAGTACTACTACAAAGTACTTGAAAGTCCAGCAGGTGATTACTAGCATGTAGTACTACTACAAAGTACTTGAAAGTCCAGCAGGTGATTACTAGCATGCAGTACTACTACAAAGTACTTGAAAGTCCAGCAGGTGATTACTAGCATGTAGTACTACTACAAAGTACTTGAAAGTCCAGCAGGTGATTACTAGCATGCAGTACTACTACAAAGTACTTGAAAGTCCAGCAGGTGATTACTAGCATGTAGTACTACTACAAAGTACTTGAAAGTCCAGCAGGTGATTACTAGCATGTAGTACTACTACAAAGTACTTGAAAGTCCAGCAGGTGATTACTAGCATGCAGTACTACTACAAAGTACTTGAAAGTCCAGCAGGTGATTACTAGCATGTACTACTACTACAAAGTACTTGAAAGTCCAGCAGGTGATTACTAGCATGTAGTACTACTACAAAGTACTTGAAAGTCCAGCAGGTGATTACTAGCATGTAGTACTACTACAAAGTACTTGAAAGTCCAGCAGGTGATTACTAGCATGTAGTACTACTACAAAGTACTTGAAAGTCCAGCAGGTGATTACCAGCATGCAGTACTACTACAAAGTACTTGAAAGTCCAGCAGGTGACTACTAGCATGTAGTACTACTACAAAGTACTTGAAAGTCCAGCAGGTGATTACTAGCATGCAGTACTACTACACAGTACTTGAAAGTCCAGCAGGTGACTACTAGCATGTAGTACTACTACAAAGTACTTGAAAGTCCAGCAGGTGATTACTAGCATGTAGTACTACTACACAGTGCATGTAGTACTACTACAAAGTACTCATGCTTCAGAGAGTTGAAGTAAAGATGCTTGGCTCTTCAGTTGTCAGCCATCTTTGTTTGCATTTGGTCATGAAGACTGCCCTCACTGAGCTGTTATATCCTATCCTGTATCGCTCTCCCTAATATCCTATCCTGTATCGCTCTCCCTAATATCCTATCCTGTATCGCTCTCCCTAATATCCTATCCTGTATCGCTCTCCACCTCCACACCTCTGATGTCCTAGTCTGCACATATGCTCCCACTCTAATGTCTACAGCAGAAGTTAAGGATACATGTTATGGCAACTTGAATGACGTCATCAAGAACATGTCATCACCCTTGGCGAGAGTGGGTGCTGACCATGACTCATGGCCTTCCTGTCTTGGACACTTCGGAGTTGGCACGGTCAATGAGAACGGGCAACGGCTACTGGAGTTGTGTTCCTACTTTCAGACCAAAGCACAGCACAAAGTGACATGGCGCCATCCCCGCTCAAAGCACTGGCATCAGCTAGACATGATCCTGATCCGACAAGCCAGCCTCAAGTTTGTGCTCGTTACTCGTAGTTAACCACAGCGCAGACTGCGACACCGACCATTCACTCGTCTGTTGCAAGATCAGGCTACGACCAAAAAGCAAGCCACACATTGATTCCACCAGCATGTAAAGTAGAAAGTAGAAGAGTTTGGCAAGTCTCTCAACAACATCCTGTCTGAAGAACACCAGCACTACTCCGCCTCCGAGAAATGGGGCCACCTCAGGGAGGCCATTCAGAAAACAGCCCGTGCAACTTTTGGGAGGAACATCTTCAAAAACAACAACTGGTTTGTTGCCAAGTCCAGCGAGATGACCCCCGTCATTGAAGCAAAGCGTGCTGCCCTCGCTGAATACAAACACTCCCCAAATGAGAAGTCCCTGCAAGCACTGAGAACTACAAGCAGCAGACTGCAAGACATTGTGCCAATGAATACTGGCAACAACTCAGTGAATCCATCCAGTCTGCAGCTACCTCAGGTAACACCAGGGGGGTGTACGAGGGCATCAAGACTGCTCTGGGCCCAACACAGAGCAAAACAGCCCCCCTAAAGACCACCAGTGGGGAAGTTATCACTGACAAGATGGACAGATGGGTAGAGCACTATTCAGAACTCTATTCCAGAGAGAACACGGTCGTCGCCTCAGCCCTTGATGCCATTGAAGAGCCGCCCATCATGGAGGAGTTAGATGCTGAACCAACACTTGCTGAACTTCACAAAGCAATCGCCAGCTTAGCAACTGGCAAAGCACCTGGAACTGATGGCATCCCCCCAGACCTCATCACACCCTCCTGCAGCCTTTGCATGACGTCCTCTGCCAGTGCTGGAAAGAGGGAGCCGTGCCGCAAGACATGAGAGATGCCAAGATTGTCACCCTTTACAAAAATAAGGGCGACAGGAGCGACTGTAACAATTACAGGGGCATCTCCCTCCTGAATATCGTAGGGAAACTCCATGCCCGTGTCGTGCTTGTGCGCCTTCAGAAACTTGCTGAGCGCGTTTACCCGGAATCTCAATGCGGCTTTCACGCCACGCGCTCTACAGTGGACATGATATTCTCCCTACGCCAACTTCAGGAGAAATGCAGGGAACAGAAGAAGCCCCTTTACATATCCTTCATTGACCTGACCAAGGCTTTAGACCTGGTTAGCAGAAAAGGACTCTTCAGCATCCTACCCGAGATTGGATGCCCTCCAAAGCTCCATAGTCTCATTAGATCTTTTCATGACGACATGAAGGCAACCATCCAGTATGAGGGTAGCATGTCCAACCCATTTGACATTAAGAGCAGAGTCAAGCAAGGTTGCGTCCTAGCTCCTACCCTTTTCCGCATCTTCTTTGCCCTGCTCATCAAACATGCTTTTGGGACTGCAACAGAAGGGGTGTATCTACGTACCAGATCTGATGGCAGACTTTTCAACCTAGCCCGTCTTAAAGCAAGGACCAAAGTCCATGAGACAATCATCCGGGACATGCTCTTTGCTGATGATGCCGCCTTCATTTCACACACTGAACAAGAACTGTGTGTAATATCCTATCCTGTATCGGTGTGTAATATCCTATCCTGTATGACTGTGTAATATTCTATCCTGTATGACTGTGTAATATCCTATCCTGTATGACTGTGTGTAATATCCTATCCTGTATCGGTGTGTAATATCCTATCCTGTATGACTGTGTGTAATATCCTATCCTGTATCGGTGTGTAATATCCTATCCTGTATGACTGTGTGTAGTATCCTATCCCGTATGACTGTGTGTAATATCCTATCCCGTATGACTGTGTGTAATATCCTATCCTGTATGACTGTGTGTAATATCCTATCCCGTATGACTGTGTGTAATATCCTATCCTGTATGACTGTGTGTAATATCCTATCCTGTATGACTGTGTGTAATATCCTATCCTGTATGACTTTGTGTAATATCCTATCCTGTATGACTGTGTGTAATATCCTATCCTGTATCGGTGTGTAATATCCTATCCTGTATCGCTGTGTGTGTAATAAAAGTACATTTATACAAATAAAACAACTCCTGCAGGTTTTCATTTAAAAAGAAGAAAAACATTTATTAGAAGAATCCTGACAAGTAAAAAGTCTGATGGTAGTCTAGGTGACATGTCTGATGGTAGTCTAGGTGACAAGTCTGATGGTAGTCTAGGAGACAAGTCTGATGGTAGTCTAGGTGACAAGTCTGATGGTAGTCTAGGTGACAAGTCTGATGGTAGTCTAGGTGACAAGTTTGATGGTAGTCTAGGTGACAAGTCTGATGGTAGTCTAGGTGACAAGTCTGATGGTAGTCTAGGTGACAAGTCTGATGGTAGTCTAAGTGACAAGTCTGATGGTAGTCTAGGTGACAAGTCTGATGGTAGTCTAGGTGACAAGTCTGATGGTAGTCTAAGTGACAAGTCTGATGGTAGTCTAGGTGACAAGTCCGATGGTAGTCTAGGTGACATGTCTGACGGTAGTCTAGGTGACATGTCTGATGGTAGTCTAAGTGACATGTCTGATGGTACTCTAAGTGACAAGTCTTATGGTAGTCTAGATGACATGTCTGATGGTAGTCTAGGTGACAAGTCTGATGGTAGTCTAAGTGTCAAGTCTGATGGTAGTCTAGGAGACAACTCTGATGGTAGTCTAAGTGACAAGTCTGATGGTAGTCTAGGTGACAAGTGGGTGGTAGTCTAGGTGACAAGTGGGGTGGTAGTCTAGGTGACAAGTGGGGTGGTAGTCTAGGTGACAAGTCTGATGGTAGTCTAGGTGACAAGTGGGGTGGTAGTCTAGGTGACAAGTGGGGTGGTAGTCTAGGTGACAAGTCTGATGGTAGTCTAGGTGACAAGTGGGGTGGTAGTCTAGGTGACAAGTCTGATGGTAGTCTAGGTGACAAGTGGGGTGGTAGTCTAGGTGACAAGTCTGATGGTAGTCCAGGTGACAAGTGGGGTGGTAGTCTAGGTGACAAGTGGGGTGGTATTCTAGGTGACAAGTGGGGTGGTAGTCTAGGTGACAAGTGGGGTGGTAGTCTAGGTGACAGGTGGGGTGGTAGTCTAGGTGACAAGTCTGATGGTAGTCTAGGTGACAAGTGGGGTGGTAGTCTAGGTGACAAGTCTGATGGTAGTCTAGGTGACAAGTGGGGTGGTAGTCTAGGTGACAAGTCTGATGGTAGCCTAGGTGACAAGTGGGGTGGTAGTCTAGGTGACAAGTCTGATGGTAGCCTAGGTGACAAGTGGGGTGGTAGTCTAGGTAAAAAGTCTGATGGTAGTCTAGGTGACAAGTGGGGTGGTAGTCTAGGTAAAAAGTCTGATGGTAGTCTAGGTGACAAGTGGGGTGGTAGTCTAGGTAAAAAGTCTGATGGTAGTCTAGGTGACAAGTGGGGTGGTAGTCTAGGTAAAAAGTCTGATGGTAGTCTAGGTGACAAGTGGGGTGGTAGTCTAGGTAAAAAGTCTGATGGTAGTCTAGGTGACAAGTCTGATGGTAGTCTAGGTGACAAGTGGGGTGGTAGTCTAGGTGACAGGTGGGGTGGTAGTCTAGGTGACAAGTCTGATGGTAGTCTAGGTGACAAGTGGGGTGGTAGTCTAGGTGACAAGTCTGATGGTAGTCTAGGTGACAAGTGGGGTGGTAGTCTAGGTGACAAGTCTGATGGTAGCCTAGGTGACAAGTGGGGTGGTAGTCTAGGTGACAAGTCTGATGGTAGCCTAGGTGACAAGTGGGGTGGTAGTCTAGGTAAAAAGTCTGATGGTAGTCTAGGTGACAAGTGGGGTGGTAGTCTAGGTAAAAAGTCTGATGGTAGTCTAGGTGACAAGTGGGGTGGTAGTCTAGGTAAAAAGTCTGATGGTAGTCTAGGTGACAAGTGGGGTGGTAGTCTAGGTAAAAAGTCTGATGGTAGTCTAGGTGACAAGTGGGGTGGTAGTCTAGGTAAAAAGTCTGATGGTAGTCTAGGTGACAAGTCTGATGGTAGTCTAGGTGACAAGTGGGGTGGTAGTCTAGGTAAAAAGTCTGATGGTAGTCTAGGTGACAAGTGGGGTGGTAGTCTAGGTAAAAAGTCTGATGGTAGTCTAGGTGACAAGTGGGGTGGTAGTCTAGGTAAAAAGTCTGATGGTAGTCTAGGTGACAAGTCTGATGGTAGTCTAGGTGACAAGTGGGGTGGTAGTCTAGGTAAAAAGTCTGATGGTAGTCTAGGTGACAAGTGGGGTGGTAGTCTAGGTAAAAAGTCTGATGGTAGTCTAGGTGACAAGTGGGGTGGTAGTCTAGGTAAAAAGTCTGATGGTAGTCTAGGTGACAAGTGGGGTGGTAGTCTAGGTAAAAAGTCTGATGGTAGTCTAGGTGACAAGTGGGGTGGTAGTCTAGGTAAAAAGTCTGATGGTAGCGTCGGCACCAGACGAGAAGACCCAAGGCTGTGTGGGGTGAAAGGTCACATCCAGGACACCGAGGTCATGAGTGGTCACATGACCTCTTAGCACCTTCACTGGAACAATGAGTGGATTCTGCAGCAGGTCACTGGAAGATGACATCATCATTTACTGTGTGACATCATCATATACTGTGTGACATCATTTACTGTGTGACATCATCATATACTGTGTGACATCATCATTTACTGTGTGACGTCATCATTTACTGTGTGACGTCATCATTTACTGTGTGACGTCATCGTATCATGTGTGTGTGTACCTACTTGTATACGGTGCCATGGCAGACTATGACTGAGCCATCATGTGTGTGTGTACCTACTTGTATACGGTGCCATGGCAGACTATGACTGAGCCATCATGTGTGTGTGTACCTACTTGTATACGGTGCCATGGCAGACTATGACTGAGCCATCGTCAGACGCTGAAGCAAACAGCGGGTAAAGTCTATGATAGGCCACGCCCCTCACTGCCTTCTTATGGTGTCTGCAGACAGGAAGTGATGTCATCAGCATGACGTGGAGAGAGCATGCTGGCTGATACTGTATCTACCTTAACATCTTGTAGGGTTTGGTTGAGAGGTCAAGGTCAAACCAGCTGAGTCGGCAGTCATAGCTGCCACAGATCACATGATCACCTGCAACACATGAGGGATCATTCATGATATCATCCAACACATTATGGATCATTCATGATATCATCCAACACATTATGGATCATACATGATATCATCCAACACATTTTGCATCATCCATATCATCCAACACATTATGGATCATACATGATATCATCCAACACATTATGCATCATCCATGATATCATCCAACACATTATGCATCATTCATGATATCATCCAACACATTATGCATCATTCATGATATCATCCAACACATTATGGATCATTCATCATATCATCCAACACATTATGCATCATTCATGATATCATCCAACACATTATGGATCATTCATCATATCATCCAACACATTATGGATCATTCATCATATCATCCAACACATTATGGATCATTCATGATATCATCCAACACATTATGCATCATTCATGATATCATCCAACACATTATGGATCATTCATCATATCATCCAACACATTATGCATCATCCATGATATCATCCAACACATTATGCATCATTCATGATATCATCCAACACATTATGCATCATCCATGATATCATCCAACACATTATGCATCATCCATGATATCATCCAACACATTATGGATCATTCATCATATCATCCAACACATTATGGATCATTCATGATATCATCCAACACATTATGCACCATTCATGATATCATCCAACACATTATGGATCAGCAGTTATTCATGATATCATCCAACACATTATGCATCATTCATGATATCATCCAACACATTATGGATCAGCAGTTATTATGATATCATCCAACACATTATGGATCAGCAGTTATTCATGATACCATCCAACACATTATGCATCATTCATATCATCCAACACATTATGGATCAGCAGTTATTATGATATCATCCAACACATTATGGATCAGCAGTTATTCATGATATCATCCAACACATTATGGATCAGCAGTTATTCATGATACCATCCAACACATTATGCATCATTCATGATATCATCCAACACATTATGGATCAGCAGTTATTCATGATACCATCCAACACATTATGCATCATTCATGATATCATCCAACACATTATGGATCAGCAGTTATTCATGATATCATCCAACACATTATGGATCAGCAGTTATTCATGATATCATCCAACACATGATGGATCAGCAGTTATTCATGATATCATCCAACACATTATGGATCAGCAGTTATTCATGATATCATCCAACACATTATGGATCAGCAGTTAATCATGATATCATCCAACACATTATGGATCAGCAGTTAATCATGATATCATCCAACACATTATGGATCAGCAGTTATTCATGATATCATCCAACACATTATGGATCAGCAGTTATTCATGATATCATCCAACACATTATGGATCAGCAGTTATTCATGATATCATCCAACACATTATGGATCAGCAGTTATTCATGATATCATCCAACACATGATGGATCAGCAGTTATTCATATCATCCAACACATTATGGATCAGCAGTTAATCATGATATCATCCAACACATTATGGATCAGCAGTTAATCATGATATCATCCAACACATTATGGATCAGCAGTTATTCATGATATCATCCAACACATTATGGATCAGCAGTTAATCATGATATCATCCAACACATTATGGATCAGCAGTTATTCATGATATCATCCAACACATTATGGATCAGCAGTTATTCATGATATCATCCAACACATTATGGATCAGCAGATATTCATGATATCATCCAACACATTATAGATCAGCAGTTATTCATGATATCATCTAACACATTATGGATCAGCAGTTAATCATGATATCATCCAACACATTATGGATCAGCAGTTATTCATGATATCATCCAACACACTATGGATCAGCAGTTATTCATGATATCATCTAACACATTATGCATCAGCAGTTAATCATGATATCATCCAACACATTATGGATCAGCAGTTATTCATGATATCATCCAACACACTATGGATCAGCAGTTATTCATGATATCATCCAACACATTATGGATCAGCAGTTATTCATGATATCATCCAACACATTATGGATCAGCAGTTATTCATGATATCATCCAACACATTATGGATCAGCAGTTATTCATGATATCATCCAACACACTATGGATCAGCAGTTATTCATGATATCATCCAACACATTATGGATCAGCAGTTATTCATGATATCATCCAACACATTATGGATCAGCAGTTATTCATGATATCATCCAACACACTATGGATCAGCAGTTATTCATGATATCATCCAACACATTATGGATCAGCAGTTATTCATGATATCATCCAACACATTATGGATCAGCAGTTATTCATGATATCATCCAACACATTATGGATCAGCAGTTATTCATGATATCATCCAACACATTATGGATCAGCAGTTATTCATGATATCATCCAACACATTATGGATCAGCAGTTATTCATGATATCATCCAACACATGATGGATCAGCAGTTATTCATGATATCATCCAACACACTATGGATCAGCAGTTATTCATGATATCATCCAACACATGATGGATCAGCACTTATTCATGATATCATCCAACACATAATGGATCAGCAGATATTCACGATATCATCCAACACATTATGGATCAGCAGATATTCACGATATCATCCAACACATTATGGATCAGCAGTTAATCAGGATATCATCCAACACATTATGGATCAGCAGTTAATCATGATATCATCCAACACATTATGGATCAGCAGTTATTCATGATATCATCCAACACACTATGGATCAGCAGTTATTCATGATATCATCCAACACATTATGGATCAGCAGTTATTCATGATATCATCCAACACATTATGGATCAGCAGTTATTCATGATATCATCCAACACATTATGGATCAGCAGTTATTCATGATATCATCCAACACACTATGGATCAGCAGTTATTCATGATATCATCCAACACATTATGGATCAGCAGTTATTCATGATATCATCCAACACATTATGGATCAGCAGTTATTCATGATATCATCCAACACATTATGGATCAGCAGTTATTCATGATATCATCCAACACATTATGGATCAGCAGTTATTCATGATATCACCCAACACATGATGGATCAGCAGTTATTCATGATATCATCCAACACACTATGGATCAGCAGTTATTCATGATATCATCCAACACATGATGGATCAGCACTTATTCATGATATCATCCAACACATTATGGATCAGCAGATATTCACGATATCATCCAACACATTATGGATCAGCAGATATTCACGATATCATCCAACACATTATGGATCAGCAGTTAATCAGGATATCATCCAACACATGATGGATCAGCAGTTATTCATGATATCATCCAACACATTATGGATCAGCAGTTAATCATGATATCATCCAACACATTATGGATCAGCAGTTATTCATGATATCATCCAACACATTATGGATCAGCAGTTATTCATGATATCATCCAACACATTATGGCTCAGCAGTTAATCATGATATCATCCAACACATGATGGATCAGCAGTTATTCATGATATCATCCAACACATTATGGATCAGCAGTTATTCATGATATCATCCAACACATTATGGATCAGCAGATATTCATGATATCATCCAACACATTATAGATCAGCAGTTATTCATGATATCATCCAACACATTATGGATCAGCAGTTAATCATGATATCATCCAACACATTA
Organism: Entelurus aequoreus; assembly: GCF_033978785.1. Lineage (NCBI taxonomy): Eukaryota > Metazoa > Chordata > Actinopteri > Syngnathiformes > Syngnathidae > Entelurus > Entelurus aequoreus. The sequence continues at coordinate 87,848,581 of NC_084735.1, forward strand.
TGGATCAGCAGTTATTCATGATATCATCCAACACACTATGGATCAGCAGTTATTCATGATATCATCCAACACATTATGGATCAGCAGTTATTCATGATATCATCCAACACATTATGGATCAGCAGTTATTCATGATATCATCCAACACATGATGGATCAGCAGTTATTCATGATATCATCCAACACACTATGGATCAGCAGTTATTCATGATATCATCCAACACATGATGGATCAGCACTTATTCATGATATCATCCAACACATTGTGGATCAGCAGATATTCACGATATCATCCAACACATTATGGATCAGCAGATATTTATGATATCATCCAACACATTATGGATCAGCAGTTAATCATGATATCATCCAACACATGATGGATCAGCAGTTATTCATGATATCATCCAACACATTATGGATCAGCAGTTATTCATGATATCATCCAACACATTATGGCTCAGCAGTTAATCATATCATCCAACACATTATGGATCAGCAGTTAATCATGATATCATCCAACACATTATGGATCAGCAGTTATTCATGATATCATCCAACACATTATGGATCAGCAGTTAATCATGATATCATCCAACACATGATGGATCAGCAGTTATTCATGATATCATCCAACACATTATGGATCAGCAGTTAATCATGATATCATCCAACACATTATGGATCAGCAGTTAATCATGATATCATCCAACACATTATGGATCAGCAGTTATTCATGATATCATCCAACACATTATGGATCAGCAGTTAATCATGATATCATCCAACACATTATGGATCAGCAGTTATTCATGATATCATCCAACACATTATGGATCAGCAGTTAATCATGATATCATCCAACACATTATGGATCAGCAGTTATTCATATCATCCAACACATTATGGATCAGCAGTTCATGATATCATCCAACACATTATGGATCAGCAGTTAATCATGATATCATCCAACACATGATGGATCAGCAGTTAATCATGATATCATCCAACACATGATGGATCAGCAGTTAATCATGATATCATCCAACACATTATGGATCAGCAGTTAATCATGATATCATCCAACACATTATGGATCAGCAGTTATTCATGATATCATCCAACACATGATGGATCAGCAGTTATTCATGATATCATCCAACACATTATGGATCAGCAGTTATTCATGATATCATCCAACACATTATGGATCAGCAGATATTCATGATATCATCCAACACATGATGGATCAGCAGTTATTCATGATATCATCCAACACATTATGGATCAGCAGTTATTCATGATATCATCCAACACATTATGAATCATTCATGATATCATCCAACACATTATGGATCAGCAGTTATTCATGATATCATCCAACACATTATGGATCAGCAGTTATTCATGATATCATCCAACACATTATGATCAGCAGTTATTCATGATATCATCCAACACATGATGGATCAGCAGTTAATCATGATATCATCCAACACATTATGGATCAGCAGTTATTCATGATATCATCCAACACATTATGGATCAGCAGTTATTCATGATATCATCCAACACATTATGGATCAGCAGTTATTCATGATATCATCCAACACATTATGATCAGCAGTTATTCATGATATCATCCAACACATGATGGATCATTCATGATATCATCTAACACATTATGATCAGCAGATATCTGGCACATGCAAGATGAGAAAGAAAGAAGTGGTCTGGCAGGACTATGGTCCAAGACCATGGTTGACCTCCAGGGTGGACAGCCATGCTGGAGATCCACTTGGAGTTGGCCTGGAGTTTCTTGGTCAGGTCCTGCTTGACCAGGTTGTAGATCCTGACCGAGCGCTGGGTGGCCACAAAGAAGTAAGGCCGGATGGGGTGGAAACACACGCTCTGTACCAGACCCTTGTTGCGCCTGAAGGGGTTCTGACTCCGCCTCCTGCTCAGCTGGTGGATGAAGACCTGCTGATGGCTGGAGTGGTCGGGCATCAGCGAGGCCAGGTAGTCTCCCTTGGCGTGCCACACCACCTGTCGCACAGGCTGACACAAGCAGGTACAGGTGAGTCTTGCTGCCTGACCACGGACTTCCACTCAGGCTTCACACTTTGGGATGTTGGATCTTCAGGCGGATGCTGTGGTTCTGCTCCTCCCGCTCACATTCCACCCAGGTCACCGGCCCCACCGCCTCTGCAGGCTCCGCCTCCTGCGGAGCAGCGAGGAGACGTTCCGAGCTCAAGGCCACCTCTCTGTCCGCCAAGGAGGGCGACATGATCAACACCAGCGACTCCCTGCAGGGGGCAGACAGGAGGTCACTGACAAGATGGCGGCTACAAGGTGTGGAGAGTGCTTGGTGCGAGGCGGTCAGTGACAAGATGGCGGCTACAAGGTGTGGAGAGTGCTTGGTGCGAGGCGGTCAGTGACAAGATGGCGGCTGCAAGGTGTGGAGAGTGCTTGGTGCGAGGCGGTCAGTGACAAGATGGCGGCTACAAGGTGTGGCGAGTGCTTGGTGCGAGGCGGTCAGTGACAAGATGGCGGCTACAAGGTGTGGAGAGTGCTTGGTGCGAGGCGGTCAGTGACAAGATGGCGGCTACAAGGTGTGGAGAGTGCTTGGTGCGAGGCGGTCAGTGACAAGATGGCGGCTACAAGGTGTGGAGAGTGCTTGGTGCGAGGCGGTCAGTGACAAGATGGCGGCTACAAGGTGTGGAGAGTGCTTGGTGCGAGGCGGTCAGTGACAAGATGGCGGCTACAAGGTGTGGAGAGTGCTTGGTGCGAGGCGGTCAGTGACAAGATGGCGGCTACAAGGTGTGGAGAGTGCTTGGTGCGAGGCGGTCAGTGACAAGATGGCGGCTACAAGGTGTGGAGAGTGCTTGGTGCGAGGCGGTCAGTGACAAGATGGCGGCTACAAGGTGTGGAGAGTGCTTGGTGCGAGGCGGTCAGTGACAAGATGGCGGCTACAAGGTGTGGAGAGTGCTTGGTGCGAGGCGGTCAGTGACAAGATGGCGGCTACAAGGTGTGGAGAGTGCTTGGTGCGAGGCGGTCAGTGACAAGATGGCGGCTACAAGGTGTGGAGAGTGCTTGGTGCGAGGCGGTCAGTGACAAGATGGCGGCTACAAGGTGTGGAGAGTGCTTGGTGCGAGGCGGTCAGTGACAAGATGGCGGCTACAAGGTGTGGAGAGTGCTTGGTGCGAGGCGGTCAGTGACAAGATGGCGGCTACAAGGTGTGGAGAGTGCTTGGTGCGAGGCGGTCAGTGACAAGATGGCGGCTACAAGGTGTGGAGAGTGCTTGGTGCGAGGCGGTCAGTGACAAGATGGCGGCTACAAGGTGTGGAGAGTGCTTGGTGCGAGGCGGTCAGTGACAAGATGGCGGCTGCAAGGTGTGGCGAGTGCTTGGTGCGAGGCGGTCAGTGACAAGATGGCGGCTGCAAGGTGTGGCGAGTGCTTGGTGCGAGGCGGTCAGTGACAAGATGGCGGCTGCAAGGTGTGGCGAGTGCTTGGTGCGAGGCGGTCAGTGACAAGATGGCGGCTGCAAGGTGTGGCGAGTGCTTGGTGCGAGGCGGTCAGTGACAAGATGGCGGCTGCAAGGTGTGGAGAGTGCTTGGTGCGAGGCGGTCAGTGACAAGATGGCGGCTGCAAGGTGTGGCGAGTGCTTGGTGCGAGGCGGTCAGTGACAAGATGGCGGCTGCAAGGTGTGGAGAGTGCTTGGTGCGAAGCGGTCAGTGACAAGATGGCGGCTACAAGGTGTGGCGAGTGCTTGGTGCGAGGCGGTCAGTGACAAGATGGCGGCTGCAAGGTGTGGAGAGTGCTTGGTGCGAAGCGGTCAGTGACAAGATGGCGGCTACAAGGTGTGGCGAGTGCTTGGTGCGAGGCGGTCAGTGACAAGATGGCGGCTGCAAGGTGTGGAGAGTGCTTGGTGCGAAGCGGTCAGTGACAAGATGGCGGCTACAAGGTGTGGCGAGTGCTTGGTGCGAGGCGGTCAGTGACAAGATGGCGGCTACAAGGTGTGGCGAGTGCTTGGTGCGAGGCGGTCAGTGACAAGATGGCGGCTGCAAGGTGTGGAGAGTGCTTGGTGCGAAGCGGTCAGTGACAAGATGGCGGCTACAAGGTGTGGAGAGTGCTTGGTGCGAGGCGGTCAGTGACAAGATGGCGGCTACAAGGTGTGGAGAGTGCTTGGTGCGAGGCGGTCAGTGACAAGATGGCGGCTACAAGGTGTGGAGAGTGCTTGGTGCGAGGCGGTCAGTGACAAGATGGCGGCTACAAGGTGTGGAGAGTGCTTGGTGCGAGGCGGTCAGTGACAAGATGGCGGCTACAAGGTGTGGAGAGTGCTTACAGGGCCACGGCGAGGAGACAGACGGACGGGTTTGGATTCCAGCACACGCTCTTCACGGCTCCGCCCACCTGGACTACCTTCACACAGCGAGATGAACACACCTCCCACAGCCGGACGCAGCAGTCGTCACTTCCTGCAAGAGTCACTTGGCTTTAGGCCACACCCACCACACATTAAGCCACGCCCACACAGTTACCTGAAGCAAGCCACTGTCCTGATGGAGAAACACTGATGGACCGCACCAAACTGCTGTGACCCTTATAAACCTGAACACAGGTAAGTATACAGGTGAGTGTGACCCTTATAAACCTGAACACAGGTAAGTATACAGGTGAGTGTGACCCTTATAAACCTGAACACAGGTAAGTATACAGGTGAGTGTGACCCTTATAAACCTGAACACAGGTAAGTATACAGTCGACAGGTGTGTGTGTGTGTGCGTACCAGTGACTGTGTAGTAGGGAAAGGCTGCAGGTCTTTAGGTTTAGGAAGCTTTGGAATCAGATCTTCAGGATCCACATTAACCTGCGGAGCAACAACTGTTAGCAAGCGCCTGCTCTCATACATGGTCTTAAACCTAGACCCCGAGTCCGGTCTTAAACCTTGAGTCTGGTCTTAAACCGTGACCCCGAGTCTGGTCATCAAACGCAACACCAAGTCTGAGTCTGGACTTAAAGCCTGACCCCAGAGTCTGGTCTTAAAGAGTGACCCCGAGTCTGGTCTTAAAGAGTGACCCCGAGTCTGGTCTTAAAGAGTGACCCAAAGTCTGAGTCCAATCTTAAAGTGTGACCCCGCATCCGGTCTTATAGAGTGACCCCAGAGTCCGGTCTTAAAGCGTGATCCTAAGCCTGGTCTTAAAGCGTGACCCGAGTCTGAGTCTGGTCTTAAAGCGTGACCCCGAGCCCGGTCTTACCCTCATCTTTCTCTGGCGAGGGCACAGGTAAAGGTCGAGGCAACGCTCGAATCTCTCATGGATGAAACGAGGAAAGGCGGGAACCTGACGCAGGCTGGAGAACTTCCTGGGGACAAAGGGCAACTTCCTGTCTGAAGGATCCTGCTGCTCCCACAGAGCTTGCTGCAGAGAAGAGGAACAATGAACATGTGACCTGGCCACCACACTCCGGTGACTTACCTCCTCCTGGGTGAACAGGTACTCTGGTGGGGGGTTGTAGGACTCCTGGTGACCAGGGAGGAGGGTCTTAGGGGCAGGCAGGTGCATTTTATGCTTAGCCAGGAGAGACGAGTCCTCGTTGCCCCACAGGTCATAGTAGCGCCCCCTGCTGTCATCCTGCGCCCGGCGAGGCTTGATCCAGCCCATCTTTATGGCGTGGACTAGTTTGGAGACCTGAAAGCAGAGGGATTTGAGTGGCGCCCACAGACCACAGAAGACTGGGACATTACCTTCTCCTTCTCAATGAGGGACGGGATGAAGCTGCGCTTGTCAGCTGGTCTGTTGGTGACCGGGTGCAGCATCACGTCTCCAGTGAAGAAGTCCACCGAAGGCTGAGGAGCACACCTTAGCATCTTAGCCTCAACCTTTGACCAGGGACTTCCTGCCTCACCTGGTGCTCCTGGAAGTTGACATCTCCAAACTGTCCTTTCTGCAGGCGCTTCACCAGCTCCACCTGCTCGTCGGACAAGACGATGTCACTGGCCGTCTGCTTGTCGGTCACCGTTCTCCTGCACAACAACCACATGTTGGCACGCTGGACAGTGTCAGGTTGGTCCAACGTCAACAGCTCACCAGTAGTCGGGGTTCTCCATCTTTTCCAAGAACTCGTCCAGCTCGTCCTTGTTTCTGATGGGCTTGTAGATCTTCTTCCCGTCCAAGTTGTAGCCAACGTGAGGGAAGTCCTTGTACCATTCCATCGGTATGTTCCCCACCGTGTTCCTGATATCCTGCAAGCACGTGAGACCAAGGTACTAGTTTTGGGATCAGGTTGCTGTCCTGCTCTCCTGGAAGGTTCAAGGTGTATGGACCTGGACATTAAGTATGCTCCGGACCACACCTGAAACCACATGTTGGCATTCCATTTCACCTGGCAGGAATATTAACATGCCCTCGGTCTTCTTCTCATCTGTGGACAGAAGCTCAACAGAAGAAACGTTCCACCTGCGTCGTGTTGTTCCAAATCATCTCAAAGTTTGTCAGCTCAATATCCAGCATGGATAGTAAGACTTGGTCTTGGATTCTGGGTCTCTGCAGCTTTCAACAAGACTTCTTAAGACTTTTCAAGGCTTTTTAAGACTTTTAAAGACTAGTTAACGCTTATTAAGACTAAGGTTTTTAAGACTTTTTAAGACTTTTAAAGACTAGTTAACGCTTATTAAGACTAAGGTTTTTAAGACTTTTTAAGACTTTTAAAGACTAGTTAACGCTTATTAAGACTAAGGTTTTTAAGACTTTTCAAGACTTTTAAAGACTAGTTAACGCTTATTAAGACTAAGGTTTTTAAGACTTTTAAAGACTAGTTAACGCTTATTAAGACTAAGGTTTTTAAGACTTTTAAAGACTAGTTAACGCTTATTAAGACTAAGGTTTTTAAGACTTTTTAAGACTTTTAAAGACTAGTTAAAGGCCTACTGAAAGCCACTACTACCAACCACGCAGTCTGATAGTTTATATATCAATGATGACATCTTAACATTGCAACACATGCCAATACAGCCGGGTTAACTTAGAAAGTGACATTTTAAAATTCCCGCCACACTTCCGGTTGAAAAACTCCTTTGGATATGATTTATGCGCGAGACGTCACAAAAGCAACGGAAGTGGTTGGACCCCATCGGACCCGATAGAAAAGCCTCTTGTTTTCTTTGACAAAATTCCACATTATTCTGAATCTTTTGCAATTTGTTTAATGAACAATGGAGACTGCAAAGAAGAACGTTGTAGGTGGGATGGATCGGTGTCTTAGCGGCTAAGTACAATACTGTAATATCTGTGATATTTGCATTAGTGTACTGTGTCTTTAACCCTCCTATTGACCTCGATTTTTGCCTACACCATCGTTCCTCAGGGGTCACATAGACCCCAGAGATGTAAAGCTCTATAAGTTGTTGTGTGTGGGAGTAAGACACATGATCCAATTGACTTTTTTGTGCTCCCAAGTCTTCTGAACACAGAGAAGTCAACTCTGAGTCGATCTGACCATCATACACTGAATTATTGTTGTTTGAATACCGTTTGGTGTCAAATTTGACCGTTTTTTATTGATTTTTTGGCACACTACGCCCCCCCCCCCCAGATAACCTCCCAGTGGTAAACCACTTATTTGTGCTCCTAGGTCCCCTGAACACAAAGAAACAAATTGTGAGTCAATCCAACCATCTTAGACCGAGTTATCGCAGTTTGAATACTGTTAGGCGGCCATCATTGAATGTTGTGTTAATTGTATGGTGTTGTTGTTGTTGTTGTTTTTTGCCATTTAGATTGCACTTAGTCAGGCTTCTACCCTAAGACCAGCTATAGCTCTTAGGGTCATGGAAGCACGCAAACCCCCTGACCACGATAAGGTGGCAATCCTCCAGGGGGAAGTTTTTTATAACTTTTTTTTTTTTTCTTTTTTTTTTTCTTTTTTTTTTTTTTCAACAACAACAAATATCTGACCGTTGGCCATTTGGAGTGTCCATTTGAAAATAACAATATTCGTCTCACTCTCCAAGAAAGGGTCAAGCACAAACCCTCTGACCAGGATAAGGTGGCAATCCTCAATGGGGGAAGTTTTTTTATTACTCTTTATATTTTGTATTTTTTTTTTTTTTGTTTTGTTTTTTTTCAACAACAACAAATATCTGACCATTGGCCGGCCATTTGGAGTGTCCATATTTGAAGAAAAAAATAACAAGACAGTAGGCTATTTACCAAAAATATTGTCTTATTTCAAAAAAACTAAAATACTGTAAAAGTCTGCCACTCCTATTTTTTCACAGACTGCAAAAAGTAGCCTAGAGTCTACCTCTCTCAAGAAATGTAAAACAAATGAAAAATGGCAATATTCATCCCCCACTCTCCAAGAAAGGGTAAAGCACTACTGGGCACATGATCCACAACGGATGTGCTCCTTGCAGATGTATTTGCCACATCCCCCACATGTATTAGTTGTCTTGTTATCGTTCCTAGTGGAACAGATCTGGCACCTGCCTCGTTTTTGCCCTCTGGCCACTGGAGGATTGGAGGTGTGTGCCTCCCTCTGAACATCCTCCACTATCACCACAGCAGCCGCTGAGGCTCTTGGTAGGACAACTCTTCGTGCAATTTGGGGTTGCACCAGCGCGTACCCCAGCTGTTCCAGGAACAGCCTCCTCCGGTACAGCTTTTCGCTGTTCCAGCCTTCACTGATCTCCCTCCAAAGCACAAAAGCGTTGTAGGCACTCACATCGATGATGTTGAAGAATACAACAAGGGGCCATCGTGCAGTCATGCGTCGGCAGCTGTACGTGCCTGTGACTTTATCCAGGTTGTCAACACCACCCTTTGTGGCATTGTAGTCCAACACCATTTGTGGCTTCTTGTCCTCCCTGGTGCTGAGCTGGGCATCCTTGTGCATCGTACTCATGAGCACAACGTTCTTCCCTTTCTTGGGGCAATACGAAACAGCTGTGGCGTTCTCAGTGAAGGCAAACACTGAGGATGTAGCCTGTCTGTTCTTGATTGCAACAAGCTCAGAGGGAAGCTCTGGCTTGTTCTTGCGGACTGTCCCCAGCATGGTGACTTTCCGCTTTGCGAGTTCTTCACCAAGGGCATAGGAGGTGAAGAAGTTGTTGCACGTTATATTGTGCCTCAGCCATGTCCAGGACAACCCTCATGCCCTGATTTTTTTCAGGTGCTTCCCCAGGGGCTTTGCCGGTGTAGACCTGCATATTCCAGGCATAGCTCGACTGGGCATCACATGCTGCCCATATTTTAATGCCGTATTTGGCTGGTTTACTCGGGATGTACTGTCTAAATGGACAGTGGCCACGAAACGCCACCAGACATTCATCCACAGTCACATGGGGGCCTGGGTTGTAAAGCAATGGCAGTTGCTGAACCCACTTGTCCCATACATCCCGGATAGCTGCCAGCTTGTCATGTTCTCTCCGGCCCTGTCTTTTCTCTCTGTCATCGAACCGTAGGACACGAGACATAATATGGAATTTCTTCAGAGACATGGTGGCTGGGAAGATGGCCCTTCCAGTCTCTTTATTCCACAGGCTTTCTGCTGCCTCGCCTTTGGACTTGTACACGCCCCCCAAAATGAGCAACCCGATGTATGCCTGCAAGTCAATTGCATCGATCGGCTTCCAACTGTCCCCAAACACACGACTCCCCTCTAAATTGGTCATCAAGAGTACATGGTTCTCAATTGATGGTGTCATGAGGAGCTCAAATGCAGATTTTATGTCTTGGACACGGCTAATCGCATATCGGGTTGGGCCTGGAACCATTTTGATGACATTACCAGCGCTAAGTCTACCCTGCCGTTGACGTGGGGCAGGGGACCACGACAACTTTCCATTTTTGGACAGGAAAATGTCTGCTGGTGTTCCAGTGTTGACAGGAACTTCAGCATCAAGGGTCTCATCCTCATCAGAGGACGATGCCCCATAATCAGGGTCTTCCACAACATTGTCTTCGATTTCAGACACATTTTCCTCTATGTCTACCTCTTCACTAAAAACCTGATCCAAAACCTCCTGGACAGAGAACGTCTTGTGGTTTGGCATCATCAAACTCAAAACAAGAGAGAGAGAGAGAGAGAGTATATCACAAACAGCAGCAGAGAAATGGTTTAGAAGGCAAACTCGAAACAAGAGAGAGAGAGAGAGTATATCACAAACAGCAGCAGAGAAATGGTTTAGAAGGCAAACTCGAAACAAGAGAGAGAGAGAGAGAGTATATCACAAACAGCAGCAGAGACAGCAGCAGAGAAATGGTTTAGAAGGCTGCTATGCGAGTGCTTTTATATGTTTGCTCCTCCCCCCTCCCCTCCTCCTGTTCTCACACGGCGCGGGAACGGAATGTTTGAACTGTTCCGACATCCCGCCATTCCGACAGAGTATAAATTATAAATTTATTTTCAAGACCATTTATCTCAGTGGTTTCTGCATCAATTACTAATAAAGATCTACTCACTGCTTTTTTCTGTGTTCAGGGGACTTAGGAGCACAAATAAATGGTTTCCTACTGGGATGTTCGAGGTAGAAAAACGCTAAAATGGCCACCAAACGCTACTCAAACCACACTAGTTCAGCATGTAATAGTCAGATAAACTCACAGTGATTGTTCCATTTCATTTCTTGTGTGACACTTATATGGAAAACTGAGTTTATATGTATTTGTACGTTCAGAAATTACGAAAATCACTTTTGGTCACATTCAAGACCAAGCCTAACAGTATTCAAACTGCAATAACTCGGTCTATGATGGTTGGATTGACTCACTATTTGTTTCTTTGTGTTCAGGGGACTTAGGAGCACACATAAGTAATTTCCCACTGGGGGGTATTTGGTGGGGGGGGGGGTGCAATGTGCCGAAATATCTATGGAAAACTGTCAAAATGGCTGCCAAACGATATTAAACCAACAATAATTCAGTGTATGATGGTCAGATCAACTCACAATTGAATTCTCTGTGTTCAGATCACTTGGGAGCACAAAAAAGTCAATTGGATCATGTGTCTCACTCTAACACACAAAGACTTATAGTGCTTTCCAATCCTGGGGTCTATATGACCCCTGAGGAACGATGGCGTGGTCAAAATGTGTACAGAGAAATGAGAAACAATCATGCAGTTGATTTTATATTTTTCTGTGTCTCCCTGATGGATTAGGAAAAGTCATGAAATATTAGGAAGAAAAACTAATGACAACCATCTTTTTAGAGACTCTCAAAATGCCTTGGGGTCACATTGACCCCAAGGACAATAGGAGGGTTAAGGGTTTGGGGAACGCGCATGCGCGAGTGAGTTGGCGGAGAACTTGAGTGTGTGTGATTGTGACTTTTGGCTAACAGCAGCTCGTGTATGTGTGTGCGTTACTTTTTGAACTACGACCAGTTACCGCTTGTTAATAAAGCGATTGAGCAATTTGTTTAATGGACAATGGAGACTGCGAATAAGAAAGTTGGAGCCGGTGGAGCAGCGGACTACAGCAACACCAACACCAGGAGGTTGTGTTGTGTTTTGAGCAGGATAACAGACGCACTACAGTGAGTACAGCTTTGGCTTCCAAACATTTGATCGATTGCCCGTACGTGCGTGTCGATATGTGCATGTGACGTACGTAACTTTGGGGAAATATATGTTTCTTGCCGACTCTGATGGCGGCCGGGGTGTCGTCAAAAGCGTACAACGCCTGCCGCCGCATCTAAGTTAGCTACGCAGCTAGGTTAGCTTCTGTTATTTTAGGTTCGCCAAGCGGAATATTATTAATCGTGTATTTACATGTTCATGGTTTAAAAGTATTATTGATCTTCTGTCTATCCATCCAGTCAGGGTTTTTTTAAATTTAGTTTCTATCTGCATTTGAGACTGCTGCTATCACGTTGGCTACGTAGCTAGGTTAGCTTCTGTTTTTTTAGCTTCGCAAAGCTGAATTATTAATCGTGTATTTACATGTTCAGTCACTGTGAATGTCCATTTGGCGTTCTGGACTCTCATTTTCAAGAGGATATAGTATCTGAGGTGGTTTAAAATACAAATCTGTGATCCACAATAGAAAAAGGAGAGAGTGTGGAATCCAATGAGCCAGCTTGTACCTAAGTTACAGTCAGAGCGAAAAAAGATACGTCCATCACTGCCTCTCTAGTCCTTCACTGTAACGTTCCTCATCTATGAATCTTTCATCCTCGCTCAAATTAATGGGGTAATCATCACTTTCTCCGTCCGAATCTCTCTCGCTCCATTGTAAACAACGGGAATTGTGAGCAGCACTACCGCTTGTGACGTCACGCTACTTCCGCTACAGGCAAGGCTTTTTTTTATCAGCGAGCAAAAGTTGCGAACTTTATCGTCGATTTTCTCTACTAAATCCTTTCAGCAAAAATATGGCAATATCGCGAAATGATAAAGTATGACACATAGAATGGATCTGCTATCCCCGTTTAAATAAAAAAAATTCATTTCAGTAGGCCTTTAAAATGTGACTTTCTAAGTGAACCCGGCCGTATTGGCATGTGTTGCAATGTTAAGATGTCATCATTGATATATAAACTATCAGACTGCGTGGTCGCTAGTAGTGGCTTTCAGTAGGCCTTAAGGGTTTTTAAGACTTTTACAAACTTTTAAAGACTATTTAACGCTTTTTAAGACTAAGGCTTTTAAAGACTTTTACAAACTTTTTAAGGGTTTTTAAGACTTTTACAAACTTTTAAAGACTATTTAACGCTTTATAAAACAAAGGTTTTTTAAGACTTTGTAGGCTTTTTAAAGAGTTTAAGGCTTTTTAGATTTCTTAAGACTTTTTAAGGCGTTTGAATGCCTCTTAAGGGTTTTTAAGACTTCTACAAACGTTTAAAGACTATTTAATTTCTTTAAAGACATTTTAAGACTAAGGCTTTTTAAGAGTTTTTAAGAGCATAATTTCACACCCATACGGACAAAAAAGTCCAGAGACAAAGGAAGATGAGTATGAATTGTAAGTCTATGAATCTATTCACTGCTCTTTCACATTGGAAAACTAAATGCTTCAACCAACTTAATACACCAGACTCTATTGTCAACTAATTAAAAACAATATTAATAAACATCTATCCATCCATTTTATTCTTCTCTTGTTGCCTTATTTGTATTTGACCACTACTGTTTTCTGTTTATTTGTTACTGACTGTGGCAGGACACCTCTGCCTCTGTTTCACTTTATGTTGCTGGTAAATAATATGCTTGTAGTAGTAGGCTAAAGTGAAATTATTTAGTATGCACTAATTAAAGGGGCAGAGCTTTAAGAGACATTTTAGCTTTTATATTTTATAAGATATATTTTTTGTAAGAACCACAATTAATAAATATATTTCAGTGAATAACTTATTGTTCAAATCTGTATATAAATATGTACATAAAGTGTTGTAATTATATTGTAAAATGGATGGATGGACGTTTAAAACAAAACTGTTATTATTAATTAGTAAGTATACATTTTTTGAGCCTTTTTAGAGAAAATCATATCATTGTAGTAAATTATGCAAATTACTCGATGATGACATGGTGACCACGCCCATAGCCACGCCCCCATCGCCACAGGTATCTTGGCAGTTTATGGGAAACACTGAATGTGTTGTACAGTTCTACTGGATCATTGGAGTATATGATATGTGTTGTACAGTTCTACTGGATCATTGGGAGTATATGATATAATGTGTTGTACAGTTCTACTGGATCATTGGAGTATATGATATGTGTTGTACAGTTCTACTGGATCATTGGAGTATATGATATGTGTTGTACAGTTCTACTGGATCATTGGGAGTATATGATATAATGTGTTGTACAGTTCTACTGGATCATTGGAGTATATGATATAATGTGTTGTACAGTTCTACTGGATCATTGGAGTATATGATATGTGTTGTACAGTTCTACTGGATCATTGGAGTATATGATATAATGTGTTGCACAGTTCTACTGGATCATTGGGAGTATATGATATAATGTGTTGTACAGTTCTACTGGATCATTGGAGTATATGATATAATGTGTTGTACAGTTCTACTGGATCATTGGAGTATATGATATAATGTGTTGTACAGTTCTACTGGATCATTGGAGTATATGATATAATGTGTTGTACAGTTCTACTGGATCATTGGAGTATATGATATAATGTGTTGTACAGTTCTACTGGATCATTGGAGTATATGATATAATGTGTTGTACAGTTCTACTGGATCATTGGAGTATATGATATGTGTTGTACAGTTCTACTGGATCATTGGGAGTATATGATATGTGTTGTACAGTTCTACTGGATCATTGGAGTATATGATATGTGTTGTACAGTTCTACTGGATCATTGGAGTATATGATATAATGTGTTGTACAGTTCTACTGGATCATTGGAGTATATGATATGTGTTGTACAGTTCTACTGGATCATTGGGAGTATATGATATGTGTTGTACAGTTCTACTGGATCATTGGAGTATATGATATGTGTTGTTGAGCTTCCAAGATGGCTGCGCTTCAGAGCAGCGGCTTCGTGCGAGCGCTCCTGGAAGTGAGGGCAAAAATACCCCGCAATTCAGTCAATTTCATGGCTGGCTCACAGCGTGTTCACTCCGTGATCACTTACGACCGACTTACAATTCTGGATGTGGAGAGATCGGGCCATTTTGGGCTGATAGATGCGTGTACGATGGACCTGCTCGCTAGCTTGGGAATTCTTCGCGAGCTACATCCAGCAGTGGCCTTTGAAGCAGCGGCGTCGACTACCAGCGGAGACGGTCAGCGAAAGAGACGTAAGCGATGCGCTCGGAAGCAGAAGCGGGGGTGTCGGGCGGGGCTAACAACAAAGCTAAATGCTTTGTTGTTAGCGGGGCTAACGAAAAAGCTAAATGCTAATCCATAAAGAAGCGCTAATAAGGAGTCTGTTAAGCTAGAACTAGCCAGCGCCAGGCTGGATAATCCCTGCACACATAGCAATTCTTCTAGAATAATATACAACTCACATAATGTTTTTTCTGCGTCAGAGGTGGACATGCATTTTACTGAGGTGGCAAACAATCTAAAAATTCCTGTCATATCAATTCCTAGATATGGTCGAAATTATTTAAAGTGCACTATGCATAATAAACGTAACATTATTAATATTGCTACTACGGATACTTTCAACAAAAACTCCTCAAAACAGCCCACTACCTATAATATGGGCTTTTTAAACATAAGGTCATTGTCTTCCAAAACGTTATTAGTTAATGAAGTCATCAGAGACAACAATCTTGATGTCGTTGGTTTAGCCGAGACCTGGCTCAAACCAGACGAATTTTTTGCGCTGGGTGAGGCGTCTCCTCCTGGCTATGCGGGAACGCATATTGCCCGCCCCATTAAAAGGGGTGGGGGTGTTGCACTAATATACAACAAAAACTTTAGCCTTACCTCGGACCTAAATAATAAATATAACTCGTTTGAGGTGCTCACTATGAGGTTTGTCACACCGCTGCCTCTCCACCTGGCTGTCATCTACCGCCCCCCTGGGCCCTATTCGGACTTTATCAATGAATTTTCAGAGTTCGTTGCTGATCTAGTGACGCACGCCGACAATATAATCATAATGGGAGACTTTAACATCCATATGAATACCCCATCGGACCCTCCATGCGTGGCGCTCCAGACTATAATTGATAGCTGTGGTCTTACACAAATAATAAATGAACCCACGCATCGCAACGGTAATACAATAGATCTAGTGCTTGTCAGGGGTGTCACCACCTCTAAAGTTACGATACTCCCGTACACTAAAGTAATGTCCGATCATTACCTTATAAAATTCGAAGTTCGGACTCATTGTCAACAAACTAATAATAATAATAATAACTACTATAGCAGCCGCAACATTAATACTGCCACAACGACGACTCTTACTGACCTACTGCCTTCAGTAATGGCACCTTTCCCAAATTATGTGGGCTCTATTGATAACCTCACTAACAACTTTAACGACGCCCTGCGCGACACCATTGATATTGTAGCACCGCTAAAGCTAAAAAGGGCCCCTAAAAGGCGTACCCCATGGTTTACAGAAGAAACTAAAGCCCAGAAATTATCATGTAGAAAGCTGGAACGCAAATGGCGTGCGACTAAACTTGAGGTTTTCCATCAAGCATGGAGTGATAGTTTAAAGGCCTACTGAAATGAATTTTTTTTATTTAAACGGGGATAGCAGATCTATTCTATGTGTCATACTTGATCATTTCGCGATATTGCCATATTTTTGCTGAAAGGATTTAGTATAGAACAACGACGATAAAGATTGCAACTTTTGGTATCTGATAAAAAAAAGGCTTGCCCCTACCGGAAGTAGCGTGACGTAGTCAGTTGAACATATACGCAAAGTTCCCTATTGTTTACAATGATGGCCGCATGAAGTGAGAGAGATTCGGACCGAGAAAGCGACAATTTCCCCATTAATTTGAGCGAGGATGAAAGATTTGTGGATGAGTAAAGTGCAAGTGAAGGACTAGTGGGGAGTTGAAGCTATTCAGATAGGGAAGATGCTGTAAGAGCCGGGGGTGACCTGATATTCAGCTGGGAATGACTACAACAGTAAATAAACACAAGACATATATATACTCTATTAGCCACAACACAACCAGGCTTATATTTAATATGCCACAAATTAATCCTGCATAAAAACACCTGCGTGTTTGTTATGCTAGCTCCTAGCTCCTCTGCTAGCTCCTAGCTCCATAGAACACGCCAATACAATTCAAACACCTGATCAACACACACCATCACTCAGCCCAAAAGACCGTTTCCTTAACCCAAGGTTCATAAAGCTTATATATTTTTAAAAAGTTACGTACGTGACGCGCACATACGGTCAAGTTATCGAATGTTTAGCAGCCAAGGCTGCATACTCACGGTACCTGATATTCAGCTGGGAATGACTACAACAGTAAATAAACACAAGACATATATATACTCTATTAGCCACAACACAACCAGGCTTATATTTAATATGCCACAAATTAATCCTGCATAATAACACCTGCGTGTTTGTTATGCTAGCTCCTAGCTCCTCTGCTAGCTCCTAGCTCCATAGAACACGCCAATACAATTCAAACACCTGATCAACACACACAATCACTCAGCCCAAAAGACCGTTCACCTAACCCAAGGTTCATAAAGCTTATATATTTTTAAAAAGTTACGTACGTGACGCGCACGTAGGTACGGTATGTGTTATGCTAGCTCCTCTGCTAGCTCCTAGCTCCATAGAACACGCCAATACAATTCAAACACATGATCAACACACACAATCACTCAGCCCAAAAGACCGTTCACCTAATCCAAGGTTCATAAAGCTTATATATTTTTAAAAAGTTACGTACGTGACGCGCACGTAGGTACGGTACGTGTTATGCTAGCTCCTCTGCTAGCTCCTAGCTCCATAGAACACGCCAATACAATTCAAACACATGATCAACACACACAATCACTCAGCCCAAAAGACCGTTCACCTAACCCAAGGTTCATAAAGCTTATATATTTTAAAAAAGTTACGTACATACGCAAAAAAAAGCCAAAGCTGCATACTCACAGTAGCACGTCTGCGTCTTTGTCATCCAAATCAAAGTAATCCTGGTAAGAGTCTGTGTTGTCCCAGTTCTCTACAGGCGTCTGTGTATCCAAATCAAAAGTCCTCCTGGTTAGAGTCTCTGTTATCCGAGTTCTTCCATCTTGACTGCATCTTTCGGGAATGTAAACAAAGAAGCGCCGGCTGTGTACTGTTGTGGCTGACTACGTTCGAAAAATACGTCCATTTCGCACCGACAACTTTCTTCTTTGCTTGCTTGGCTTCCTTCTCCATAATGCAATGAACATGATTGAAACAGATTCACGAACACAGATGTCCAGAATACTGTGGAATTATGAAATGAAAACAGAGCTTTTTCGTATCGACTTCAATGTGGAAGGCATACCCGTGTTCGCCGGGCTACGTCACGCGCATACGTCATCCTCAGAGGCGTTTCGAACCGGAAGTTTAGCGGCAAATTTAAAATGTCACTTTATAAGTTAACCCGGCCGTATTGGCATGTGTTATAATGTTAAGATTTCATCATTGATATATAAACTATCAGACTGCGTGGTCGGTAGTAGTGGCTTTCAGTAGGCCTTTAATAACTTATAAACGCATGCTTACCTCAGCTAAAGCTAAATATTACTCAAATCTCATCCACCTCAACAAAAATGATCCTAAATTTTTGTTTAGTACAGTAGCATCGCTAACCCAACAAGGGACTCCTCCCAGTAGCTCCACCCACTCAGCAGATGACTTTATGAATTTCTTTAATAAGAAAATTGAACTCATCAGAAAAGAGATTAAAGACAATGCATCCCAGCCACAACTGGGTTCTATTAACACAAATATGACTGTATATACGACGGACATTGCCCTCCAAAATAGTTTCTCTCTCTTTGATGAAATAACATTGGAGGAATTGTTAAAATGTGTAAATGGGACAAAACAAACAACATGTTTACTTGACCCAATTCCTGGGAAACTTATCAAGGAGCTTTTTGTTTTATTAGGTCCATCAGTGTTAAATATTATAAACCTATCACTTTCCTCTGGTACTGTTCCTCTAGCATTCAAAAAAGCGGTTATTCATCCTC
Organism: Entelurus aequoreus; assembly: GCF_033978785.1. Classification (NCBI taxonomy): domain Eukaryota; kingdom Metazoa; phylum Chordata; class Actinopteri; order Syngnathiformes; family Syngnathidae; genus Entelurus; species Entelurus aequoreus. The sequence continues at coordinate 87,867,238 of NC_084735.1, forward strand.
TACTCAAAAGACCTAACCTCGATCCTGACCTCATGGTGAACTACCGGCCGGTGTCCCACCTACCGTTTATCTCGAAAATTCTCGAAAAAATTGTCGCACAGCAGCTAAATGAACACTTAGTGACTAACAATCTCTGTGAACCTTTTCAATCCGGTTTCAGGGCAAATCACTCTACGGAGACAGCCCTCGCAAAAATGACTAATGATCTATTGCTGACGATGGATTCTGATGCTTCATCTATGTTGCTGCTTCTTGATCTTAGCGCCGCTTTCGATACTGTTGATCATAATATTTTATTAGAGCGTATCAAAACGCGTATTGGGATGTCAGACTTAGCCTTGTCTTGGTTTAACTCTTATCTTACTGACAGGATGCAGTGTGTCTCCCATAACAATGTGACCTCGGACTATGTTAAGGTAACGTGCGGAGTTCCCCAAGGTTCAGTTCTTGGCCCTGCACTCTTTAGTATTTACATGCTGCCGCTAGGTGACATTATACGCAAATACGGTGTTAGCTTTCACTGTTATGCTGATGACACCCAACTCTACATGCCCCTAAAGCTGACCAACACGCCGGATTGTAGTCAGCTGGAGGCGTGTCTTAATGAAATTAAACAATGGATGTCCGCTAACTTTTTGCAACTCAACGCTAAGAAAACGGAAATGCTGATTATCGGTCCTGCTCAACACCAACATCTATTTAATAATACCACCTTAACATTTGACAACCAAACAATTAAACAAGGTGACTCGGTAAAGAATCTGGGTATTATCTTCGACCCAACTCTCTCGTTTGAGTCACACATTAAGAGTGTTACTAAAACGGCCTTCTTTCATCTCCGTAATATCGCTAAAATTCGTTCCATTTTGTCCACAAGCGATGCTGAGATCATTATCCATGCGTTCGTTACATCTCGTCTCGATTACTGTAACGTATTATTTTCGGGCCTCCCTATGTCTAGCATTAAAAGATTACAGATGGTACAAAATGCGGCTGCTAGACTTTTGACAAAAACAAGAAAGTTTGATCATATTACGCCTATACTGGCTCACTTGCACTGGCTTCCTGTGCACCTAAGATGCGACTTTAAGGTTTTACTACTTACGTATAAAATACTACACGGTCAAGCTCCTGCCTATCTTGACGATTGTATTGTACCATATGTCCCGGCAAGAAATCTGCGTTCAAAGAACTCCGGCTTATTAGTGATTCCCAGAGCCCAAAAAAAGTCTGCGGGCTATAGAGCGTTTTCTATTCGGGCTCCAATACTATGGAATGCCCTCCCGGTAAAAGTTAGAGATGCTACCTCAGTAGAAGCATTTAAGTCTCATCTTAAAACTCATTTGTATACTCTAGCCTTTAAATAGACTCCCTTTTTAGACCAGTTGATCTGCCGTTTCTTTTCTTTTCTTTTCTACTCTGCTCCGGGGTGGACCGCTAGCCTGTCCATCAGATGGGGACATCTCTACGCTGCTGACCCGTCTCCACTCGGGATGGTTCCCGCTGGCCCCACCATGGACTGGACTTTCGCTGATGTGTTGGACTCTCACAATATTATATCAGACCCACTCGACACCGAGGATGTCGTTGTGGCTTGTAGAGCCCTTTGAGACACTAGTGATTTAGGGCTATATAAATAAACATTGATTGATTGATTGATTGATTGTACAACAACATATGTCACAGCAACTGAAAACCGTGACCACAAAAGCCTGATAAGATCTAAATTTGAGGATTTTGTGAATTGATCCAAATCACCTTTTATGATGATTCTACATGTATATCTGCTTATTACTTTGCCATAGTATACAGTCAACCAGATTTCTGTATCAAAAACACCATGTCCGAATAAAAATGGTCTCACTTCTTCGTCTGATGAGTCGTGCTCATATTCTTCTTTCTTCCCGCCATTCAACTTGTAGTCCTGCAAGTAGGAACAACAACAGATAGCTTAGAACATATGACAAATGTTCTTGAGCTGCAAGTAGGAACAACAGATAGCTTAGAACATATGACATTCAACTTGTTGTCCTGCAAGTAGGAACAACAACAGATAGCTTAGAACATATGGCAAATGTTCTTGAGCTGCAAGTAGGAACAACAGATAGCTTAGAACATATGACAAATGTTCTTGAGCTGCAAGTAGGAACAACAACAGATAGCTTAGAACATATGACAAATGTTCTTGAGCTGCAAGTAGGAACAACAACAGATAGCTTAGAACATATGACAAATGTTCTTGAGCTGCAAGTAGGAACAACAGATAGCTTAGAACATATGACATTCAACTTGTTGTCCTGCAAGTAGGAACAACAACAGATAGCTTAGAACATATGGCAAATGTTCTTGAGCTGCAAGTAGGAACAACAGATAGCTTAGAACATATGACAAATGTTCTTGAGCTGCAAGTAGGAACAACAACAGATAGCTTAGAACATATGACAAATGTTCTTGAGCTGCAAGTAGGAACAACAACAGATAGCTTAGAACATATGACAAATGTTCTTGAGCTGCAAGTAGGAACAACAACAGATAGCTTAGAACATATGACAAATGTTCTTGAGCTGCAAGTAGGAACAACAACAGATAGCTTAGAACATATGACAAATGTTCTTGAGCTGCAAGTAGGAACAACAACAGATAGCTTAGAACATATGACAAATGTTCTTGAGCTGCAAGTAGGAACAACAGATAGCTTAGAACATATGGCAAATGTTCTTGAGGAGAAAAATGACTACCTGTTGTGCTTCATCATCATGGTTGTGTACTCCTTGTTGTTGTGCTTCATCATCATGGTTGTGTACTCCTTGTTGTTGTGCTTCATCATCATGGTTGTGTACTCCATCATCATCACCACTATTTTCATCATCATCATCGTTGTGTACGCCATCATCCTCATCACTATCGCTTCCTGAATCCTCGAGTCCCGAGTAAACACTCTCCTCGCTTTCTGACCCTTCTTTGTCACACAGCTTACTGTTGATGCTCAACATCTAGGACATGGAAACACAACCTGTGAGTAATAACATGTACAGTATGTCGTGTGCATAGATGAATGTAAATAGGCGGATGCAACTTGCATTTAACAAAGCGTAATAAACACATTCAAGACCAATGTTCTGTCCAAAGATGTGATCTTACACATGTTATACAAAGATGTGATCTTACACATGTTATACAAAGATGTGATCTTACACATGTTATACAAAGATGTGATCTTACACATGTTTTAATTTCCCTGAGGGAACTCTCCTGAAGGAATCAATCAAGTACTATCTATCTATCTATGTTATACACAGCTGACTCTAAAATGTCCCACAATTTTCAAACATAACCTACAACCTAGTATTTATTTCTTCAACATTAGTTTGAGTTTTAAGGCGTATAAATGTTCCAGACGTACAACAAATGCTCCTTTTACTGAAATTGTTGAACTTTTTTCCATGCTTGGACAGCGTGATGTCATGCTAACGATGCTATGCTAACAGCCCGTGTTCGCTTACCTCGTCTGGTTCTTCTTGCTCGAGACTCCGCTTCATTCTCCTCTCTTTCTCTTCTGTCATTCCCGACACTTTGCTCATCTTCTTCATCCTTGCACTTGTCCGCCTCTTTTCCGTCTCACTGCTGTCCTCCATCCCACTTCTACTTGTCCGCATATTTCCCGTCTCACTGCTGTCCTCCATCCCACGTTCCGAGGGAGAAACAACTTCTTCTTCGCCCTCACACACCTTTTATTGGGCGCAGTAGCGCCACCTGCCGGAGTGGAGAGTGAGTCAGCAATGCCCCAACAGAAGCAGTAGCGCCACCTGCCGGAGTGGAGAGTGAGTGATTGATTGATTGATTGAGACTTTTATTAGTAGATTGCACAGTACAGTACATATTCCGTACAATTGACCACTAAATGGTAACACCCCAATGTACAATTGACCACTAAATGGTAACACCCCAATAAGTTTTGACACTTGTTTAAGTCGGGGTCAGCAATGCCCCAACAGTCCGGACGTACTCAAGTTAAGCAAAATAACAAAAACGTCCCTCCGAATAAATGTGAACCTGTTGTTGTTGTTGTTGTAATGCCTCCTTTGGTAAGGTTTATTTAGATGACTGCGATACTTTTTTTAAAAATGTTTTTCTTTTTTATTTAGCTACTTTATTAACACAAAATAACACAGTGGAGAAGAAAAAACGAGAAAAAACGGGATCTCGTTGGAAGCGTGACGCCCGTTCCACGCATGCGCGAATACGACGTCATTTTTGTCAAGTCGTTTTATTTATTTTTTTAATTTGTAATTTTTTAAATTTTATAAACCTTTATTTATATAATTGCAACATGTACAAACAATTGAGAAAGACTAATAATCAAAATAAGTACAAAACAGCGCCAGGGGTTGTAAAGTCAATACTTTTTTTTTTTGTTTGTTTTTTTTTGGTTTGCAGTCTTCTTTACTTCCTTTTTTTTTTTTTTTTTAAAAGTTTTATTTATACATTTCAACATTTCAACAATCAAATAAGTACAAAAGTAGTACAAAACAGTACAAAAAGAATACAAAGCAGCGCCAGGGGGTTATAAATTTAAAGTAACTAAAATAGAATGCAAAAAAAACATATATATAATATAAACAAAGTGCAAAGCCATAGGCTCACTCAATTTCAGTAAACAACTCAAATTTGGAACACAGCATAATCGTCTTCACAGCTTTCTGGTTGCTAGAGGTAGAGAGTGTCTTAATGTACACTTCTAACTCTTTTTTAAAGGCACAAAAGACAAGTCGGGTATTGAGAAACTTACATTTATGAATATAAAACTTAGCCAATAGTATAATGAGGTTGCAAAGGTAAAATTCCTTTTCAAATTTTTGTTCATATAGTGTAAAACCAAATATCACATCTTTAAAACAAAGCACAAATTTGTCATGAATATTGTCCAGGATGAAGCGACAGATGCCTGCCATAGTGATCGAGTGCTTTCACAAGTCCAAAACAGCTGGTAAACAGTCTCTGGATGCATGTTACATAAGGTGCAGGTAACATCAATGTCCTTCTTGTATCTAACCATCACAGTCTTTACAGGGTAATAACCAGGAATGATTTAAAAAGATATCTCTTTGACTTTGTTGGTAAGTAAATACCTGTTAGGAAGGGACCATGTTTTGACCCAGCAGATGTCATTCACAATATTATTCCAGAGCGCAATTACATAGGAGACAGACACACAATCATTTTGGAATAAGCTGCGGATTTTTCTGTTATTTTTCGTAAAGTCAATACTTTAGGAATGTGTATGCCTTCCTTACGTCAGCGCATTACTGTGACGTCATCACCACGCGACCTTATTTGTGTGTCGCAGTTGGTGTTTAGGATTTGTTGGACTTTTCCTTTCCATCTTGGCAAAAGTATCAACTTTCTTTCAGAGCATCACATGCTAACTGGCAGAAACTTATTCTTTCTAACATCTCAACCTCCGGTGAGTGTTTGCTTCGGCCCGGCCGATGGAGCTCGTCAAAGGGGCCGCGGAGGCTTCGATGCTGTCCGGCGGCAACGTCAGCAACGTCCCGGCCTTCCTCTCCAAACTCTGGACTTTGTTAGAAGACCCGCACACTGACCCCCTCATCTGCTGGAACACGGTACACATATATATATATATATTTGTTAGAAGACCCGCACACTGACCCCCTCATCTGCTGGAACACGGTACACATATATATATATATATTTGTTAGAAGACCCGCACACTGACCCCCTCATCTGCTGGAACACGGTACACATATATGTATATATATATATATTTGTTAGAAGACCCGCACACTGACCCCCTCATCTGCTGGAACACGGTACACACATATATATATATATATATATATATATATATATATATATATATATATATATATATATATATATATATATATATATATATTTGTTAGAAGACCCGCACACTGACCCCCTCATCTGCTGGAACACGGTACACATATATATATATATATATATATTTGTTAGAAGACCCGCATACTGACCCCCTCATCTGCTGGAACACGGTACATATATATATATATATATATATATATATATATATATATATATATATATATATATATATATATATATATATATATTTGTTAGAAGACCCGCACACTGACCCCCTCATCTGCTGGAACACGGTACATATATATATATATATATTTATATATTTGTTAGAAGACCCGCACACTGACCCCCTCATCTGCTGGAACACAGTACATATATATATATATATATATATATTTATATATTTGTTAGACCCGCACACTGACCCCCTCATCTGCTGGAACACGGTACATATATATATATATATATATATATATATATATATATATATATATATATATATATATATATATATATATATATATATATATATTTGTTAGAAGACCCGCACACTGACCCCCTCATCTGCTGGAACACGGTACATATATATATATATATATATTTATATATTTGTTAGAAGACCCGCACACTGACCCCCTCATCTGCTGGAACACAGTACATATATATATATATATATTTATATATTTGTTAGAAGACCCGCACACTGACCCCCTCATCTGCTGGAACACGGTACACACATATATATATATATATATATATATATATATATATATATATATATATATATATATATATATATATATATATATATATATATATATATATATATATATATATATATATATATATATATATTTGTTAGAAGACCCGCACACTGACCCCCTCATCTGCTGGAACACGGTACACATATATATATATATATATATTTGTTAGAAGACCCGCACACTGACCCCCTCATCTGCTGGAACACGGTACATATATATATATATATATATATATATATATATATATATATATATATATATATTTATATATTTGTTAGAAGACCCGCACACTGACCCCCTCATCTGCTGGAACACGGTACATATATATATATATATATTTATATATTTGTTAGAAGACCCGCACACTGACCCCCTCATCTGATATTTATCACTTCTTACACCTGTCATGTACCTATGAGATTGTCATGCCTAATATTATGATATTTCTCACTTAGGCAGCACTCAAACTCTTGCTTTCTCTCAACTTTCTCAAAGGTTTTTTCTTCTTCATCTTCTTTCAGACTGGAAGCAGTTTCCATGTATACGATCAGGGTCGCTTTTCGAAGGAGGTCCTCCCCCAGTTCTTCAAACATAACAACATGGCCAGTTTCATTCGCCAGCTCAACATGTGTGAGTATGACTCCTGGAAGGTCCATGTCCAAGTCTTCCAGCACCACGGATTGCTTGTTTTGAATGTTTCAAGATGGCTTCCGGAAGGTGGTCCACATTGAGCAGGGCGGTCTGCTGAAACCTGAGAAGGACGACACAGAGTTCCAACATCCGTTCTTCATTAGAGGACAAGAACACCTGCTGGAGAACATCAAACGCAAAGTCACCAATGTAAATATCTGCAGCTGTAAAAGTGTTCCATCCTCTGGTCTCCATGACAACGCTGTGCTTGCAGGTGTCTGCTGTGCGTCAGGAGGAGGTGAAGATCTCAGCCAACGAGGTCAACAAGATCCTGAATGACGTACAAGTGATGAAGGGCAAGCAGGAGACCATTGACTCCAGAATTATTGCCATGAAACAGTAAGAACCCCCGAGTCTAAAGCACACCAGTTCTGCTTCTTGTCCTGTAAAAACCTCGGGTTGACATTTGTCAACATCGAGTAGAATGAAACAGTCAGAACCCCCGAGTCTAACGCACACCAGTTCTGCTTCTTGTCCTGTAAAAACCTCGGGTTGACATTTGTCAACATCGAGTAGAATGAAACAGTCAGAACCCCCGAGTCTAAAGCACACCAGTTCTGCTTCTTGTCCTGTAAAGACCTCAGGTTGACATTCATCAACATCGAGTAGAATGAAACAGTCAGAACCCCCGAGTCTAACGCACACCAGTTCTGCTTCTTGTCCTGTAAAGACCTCAGGTTGACATTCATCAACATCGAGTAGAATGAAACAGTAAGAACCCCCGAGTCTAAAGCACACCAGTTCTGCTTCTTGTCCTGTAAAGACCTCAGGTTGACATTTGTCAACATCGAGTAGAATGAAACAGTCAGAACCCCCGAGTCTAACGCACACCAGTTCTGCTTCTTGTCCTGTAAAGACCTCAGGTTGACATTCGTCAACATCGAGTAGAATGAAACAGTCAGAACCCCCGAGTCTAACGCACACCAGTTCTGCTTCTTGTCCTGTAAAGACCTCAGGTTGACATTTGTCAACATCGAGTAGAATGAAACAGTCAGAACCCCCGAGTCTAAAGCACACCAGTTCTGCTTCTTGTCCTGTAAAGACCTCAGGTTGACATTTGTCAACATCGAGTAGAATGAAACAGTCAGAACCCCCGAGTCTAAAGCACACCAGTTCTGCTTCTTGTCCTGTAAAGACCTCAGGTTGACATTCATCAACATCGAGTAGAATGAAACAGTCAGAACCCCCGAGTCTAACGCACACCAGTTCTGCTTCTTGTCCTGTAAAGACCTCAGGTTGACATTCATCAACATCGAGTAGAATGAAACAGTCAGAACCCCCGAGTCTAACGCACACCAGTTCTGCTTCTTGTCCTGTAAAGACCTCAGGTTGACATTCATCAACATCGAGTAGAATGAAACAGTAAGAACCCCCGAGTCTAACGCACACCAGTTCTGCTTCTTGTCCTGTAAAGACCTCAGGTTGACATTCGTCAACATCGAGTAGAATGAAACAGTCAGAACCCCCGAGTCTAACGCACACCAGTTCTGCTTCTTGTCCTGTAAAGACCTCAGGTTGACATTTGTCAACATCGAGTAGAATGAAACAGTCAGAACCCCCGAGTCTAAAGCACACCAGTTCTGCTTCTTGTCCTGTAAAGACCTCAGGTTGACATTCATCAACATCGAGTAGAATGAAACAGTCAGAACCCCCGAGTCTAAAGCACACCAGTTCTGCTTCTTGTCCTGGCCAGACTGAGCAGACTGAACAGGATCTCTGTGTGTTTCAGTGAGAACGAGGCTCTGTGGCGGGAGATGGCGTGTCTGAGACAGAAACACGCCCAACAGCAGAAGGTGGTTAACAAGGTAAGCACACACAAACATGGTCACTTTGGATTTTGCCAATATTATTGTTCCGTCTTTTCAAAACTCTGAGGCCAAACAAAAGCATTCCAAATGGTTGCAATATTGACCTGATGAGAGAAATCCCACGCTTCCCCAGAAACTGTTCAAATGTGCCCCTCTTCAAGTTCCACTTATAGTTTGACCAACTTTTCATCACAACATTATCCTCCACTTTAAGGAACTTTCAGTTTGGGTGCAGCAAAGGAGGGGGCACACCGGTGAGCCGACGAATGATTGTCAGTTGTTATACCCTTTCCCACCCCTTGTGGCAGTAATGACAATACCAAGCAATCAGAAGAAGTCTGGAGCTAACAGAGATTTTTTTTTAAAGCGCAAGAATGACGACTAAAGTGGTGAATATGTATTTTAAGTTGCTCTTGAATTTCATTGACCGTCTAGTTAAAGGCCTACTGAAAGCCACTACTAGCCGCCGCTAGCCGCCGCTAGCCGCCGACCGCATCGATGATCGGGTGAAGTCCTTGGTCGCGCCGTCGATCGCTGGAACGCAGGTGAGCACTGGTGTTGATGAGCAGATGAGGGCTGGCTGGCGTAGGTGGAGAGCTAATGTTTTTATCATAGCTCTGTTGAGGTCCCGTAGCTAAGTTAGCTTCAATGGCGTCTTTAGCAACAGCATTGTTAAGCTTCGCCAGGCGGCACAGCATTAACCGTGTAGTTACAGGTCCATGGTTTAATAGTATAGTTCAGGGGTCGGCAACCCGCGGCTCCGGAGCCGCATGCGGCTCTTTGACCACTCTGATGCGGCTCAGCTGCATACTTGCCGACCCCCGATTTTCCCAGGAGACTTGTGGATCTCAGTGCCTCTCTAAGAAAACTCCAAGGGCAATTATAATCCTATTTTCACTCTAATTACTAAATAAAGGGCGTGCCCTAAATGCACCGCAGTAATTGTCCTCTATAGCATTAACAAACAGCGTGCCAGCCCGGCCACATGTTGTATGTAGCTTATACTTGCACACATAGGAGACAGCAAAGCATACTTACTCATCAGCCACACAGTTTACACTGACGGTAGTGTAACACAACACAACCAATACCCAGAATCCCATGCAGCCCTAACTCTTCCGGTCTAGATTATACACCCCCGCTACCACCAAACCCCCCCACACATCAACCCTCCCCCCTCCGTGCGTCGGTTGAGCGGAAGAGTTAGGGCTGCATGGGATTCTGGGTATTTGTTGTGTTGTGTTTATGTTGTGTTACAGTGCAGATGTTCTCCAGAAATGTGTTTGTCATTCTTTTTTGGTGTGGGTTCAAAGTGTGGCGCATATTTGTAACGCAACAGTGTTAAAGTTGTTTTTGTACGGCTACCGTCAGTGTAAGCTGTGTGGCTGTTGAAGAAGTACGCCTTGCTGTCACTTACGTGATTAAGCTGAAGCTGCATTCTAAATGTGGTCGAACAGGTACCGTACACTGTTTGGGCAGACTGTAGAGGGCGCCAAAAGCAGTGCCATCACGACCTGATATTCGGGAGTCCGTTGGCAAGTATGATGCTATCAAGCGGCATTCATTCAAAACTCGCGGGCCGCACTAACATCAAATTTCCATTTTAAGGTGCGTGCCGGTGCGTGTGTCGGAGACCCCTGGTTAACATAGCACAAAGCAATTTAAGCTTTGTATGCGGTGTTTTTCATTTTAAATTAAATTTTTTTTTTTTGTGGCTCCCATTATATTCTTTAATTTGTGAAACTTGCCAAAATGGCTCTTTGAGTGGTAAAGGTTGCCGACCCCTGGTATAGTTGATCTGCTGTCTATCCTTCCAGTCAGGGGCTTATTTCTTTTGTTTCTATCTGCATTTGAGCACGATGCTATCACGTTAGCTCCGTAGCTAAAGTGCTTCGCCGATGTATTGTCGTGGAGATAAAAGTCACTGTGAATGTCCATTTGGCGTTGTGGACTCTCATCATCAAGAGGATATAGCAGGGGTCACCAACGCGGTGCCCGCGGGCACCAGGTAGCCCGTAAGGACCAGATGAGTAGCCCGCTGGCCTGTTTTAAAAATAGCTCAAATAGCAGCACTTACCAGTGAGCTGCCTCTATTTTTTAAATTTTATTTATTTACAAGCTGGTCTCGCTGTGCTCGACATTTTTAATTCTAAGAGAGACAAAACTCAAATAGAATTTGAAAATCCAAGAAAATATTTTAAAGACTTGGTCTTCACTTGTTTAAATAAATTCATTATTTTTTTACTTTGCTTCTTATAACTTTCAGAAAGACAACTTTAGAGAAAAAATACAACCTTAAAAATGATTTTAGGATTTTTAAACACATATACCTTTTTACCTTTTAAATTCCTTCCTCTTATTTCCTGACAATTTAAATCAATGTTAAAGTAAATTTATTTTTTTTATTGTAAAGAATAATAAATATATTTTAATTTAATTTTTCATTTTAGCTTCTGTTTTTTCGACAAAGAATATTTGTGAAATATTTCTTCAAACTTATCATGATTAAAATTCAAAAAAAATATTCTGGCAAATCCAGAAAATCTGTAGAATCAAATGTAAATCTTATTTCAAAGTCTTTTGAATTTCTTTTAAAATTTGTGTTCTGGAAAATCTAGAAGAAATAATGATTTGTCTTTGTTAGAAATATAGCTTGGTCCAATTTGTTATATATTCTAACAAAGTGCAAATTGGATTTTAACCTATTTAAAACATGTCATCCAAATTCTAAAATTAATCTTAATCAGGAAAAATTACTGATGATGTTCCATAAATTATTTTTTTAATTTTTTCAAAAAGATTCGAATTAGCTAGTTTTTCTCTTCTTTTTTTGGTTGAATTTTGAATTTTAAAGAGTCGAAATTGAAGATAAACTATGTTTCAAAATTTAATTGTCATTTTTTTCGTGTTTTCTCCTCTTTTAAACCGTTCAATTAAGTGTAAATATCATTAGTCATTAATAATAACATAGAGTTAAAGGTAAATTGAGCAAATTGGCTATTTCTGGCAATTTATTTAAGTGTGTATCAAACTGGTAGCCCTTCGCATTAATCAGTACCCAAGAAGTAGCTCTTGGTTTCAAAAAGGTTGGTGACCCCTGGGATATAGTATCCCAGGTGGTTTCAAATACCAATCCGTGATCCACAATAGAAAAAGGAGAGAGTGTGGAATCCAACGAGCCAGCTTGTACCTAAGTTACGGTCAGAGCGAAAAAAGATACGTCCTGCACTGCACTCTAGTCCTTCACTCTCACGTTCCTCATCCACGAATCTTTCGCCCTGGCTCAAATTAATGGGGTAATCGTCGCTTTCTCGGTCCGAATCGCTCCCGCTGCTGGTGTAAACAATGTGCAGATGTGAGGAGCTCCACAACCTGTGACGTCACGCTACTTCCTGTACAGGCAAGGCTTTTTTATCAGCGACCAAAAGTTGCAACTTTATCGTCGATGTTCTCTACTAAATCCTTTCAGCAAAAATATGGCAATATCGCCAAATGATCAAGTATGACACATAGAATGGATCTGATATCCCCGTTTAAATAAGAAACATTCATTTCAGTAGGCCTTTAAGCTTACTATCCATCCATCCATTTTCTACCGCTTATTCCCTAAATCCTTTTTTTTTTTTAAATCACAAATAATTTTTCACACACACAACATTCACCATGACCAAAATACTTTTACTTTCACTTTTCAAACATTTGACATCATGTATGGTTTGTAATCACTGCTATATGTCTTTGTACTTTTACTTTCACTTTTTAAACATTTGACATCATGTATGGTTTGTAATCACTGCTATATGTCTTTGTACTTTTACTTTTACTTTCACTTTTCAAACATTTGACATCATGAATGTTTTGTAATCACTGCTATATGTCTTTGTACTTTTACTTTCACTTTTCAAACATTTGACATCATGAATGTTTTGTAATCACTGCTATATATCTTTGTACTTTTACTTTCACTTTTTAAATATTTGACATCATGTATGGTTTGTAATCACTGCTATATATCTCTGTACTTTTACTTTCACTATGAAAGTAACAGTTGCAGGTGTATTGACGTGACACACTGCCCCTTAGTGTTTTGTCAGAGAATAGCAGGTCACAAGGAGGACGTAACCTGCAGTATTTGTTCCATAGTTCTTCTTCTTCTTCTTCATTTACATGTGTAAGGGTAGAAGGTTTGAGTTGTAACTACTAATCATTAACATTTGAAAAGGTGGAAGAGCAAATATTTGTGTTTGTTGTCTTCTAACAAGTGTTTTTGTCTCTCAAGTTGATTCAGTTCCTGGTGACGCTGGTCCAGTCCAACAGGATCATGGGAGTCAAGAGAAAACTGCAAGTGGACCTTGAAAGTCTAGTTGTATCATTGATGATGGTTAGATGATGATGATGATGTCATGTCCTGTCTGCAGTCCGCTCATGCTCAGCGACCCAGGCTCCGCCCACTCTCTGCCCAAATACGCTCGACCCCTTTCTCTGGAGCAGTCTGCAGAACCCCCTCTGACCTCTGGACCAGTCATCTCCGACGTCACAGAGGTGGCCACGCCCACAGCAGAAGAAGTGCTCAGTGACTGGATGGCAAGTGGGTGAGGAAACTTCTGGCGTGTTAATACGTCTGTCATGTGACCTAAACCCCCAAGTGCGCTATTAAAGTGACACATGTTGAAGGTGGTACTGTTATTAAAGTGGCACATGTTGAAGGTGGTACTGTTATTAAAGTGACATGTTGAAGGTGGTACTGTTATTAAAGTGACACATGTTGAAGGTGGTACTGTTATTAAAGTGACACATGTTGAAGGTGGTACTGTTATTAACGTGACACATGTTGAAGGTGGTACTGTTATTAAAGTGACACATGTTGAAGGTGGTACTGTTATTAAAGTGACACATGTTGAAGGTGGTACTGTTATTAAAGTGACACATGTTGAAGGTGGTACTGTTATTAACGTGACACATGTTGAAGGTGGTACTGTTATTAACGTGACACATGTTGAAGGTGGTACTGTTATTAAAGTGACACATGTTGAAGGTGGTACTGTTATTAACGTGACACATGTTGAAGGTGGTACTGTTATTAAAGTGACATGTTGAAGGTGGTACTGTTATTAAAGTGGCACATGTTGAAGGTGGTACTGTTATTAAAGTGACATGTTGAAGGTGGTACTGTTATTAAAGTGACACATGTTGAAGGTGGTACTGTTATTAAAGTGACACATGTTGAAGGTGGTACTGTTATTAAAGTGGCACATGTTGAAGGTGGTACTGTTATTAAAGTGACACATGTTGAAGGTGGTACTGTTATTAAAGTGACACATGTTGAAGGTGGTACTGTTATTAAAGTGACACATGTTGAAGGTGGTACTGTTATTAAAGTGACACATGTTGAAGGTGGTACTGTTATTAAAGTGACACATGTTGAAGGTGGTACTGTTATTAAAGTGACACATGTTGAAGGTGGTACTGTTATTAAAGTGACACATGTTGAAGGTGGTACTGTTATTAAAGTGACACAGTTATTAATAAGTACAATGATTGTGATTCCCAGCAACAGAAGAAGACAGTCACCTAATGTCAGCCATGAGGTGGTTGAGGAAGTGGTTGCATGTGTGGACACGCCCCTTTCCCCCACTGCCTTCATCAACTCCATCCTGCAGGAAGATGACAACATGATGGTGGCAGGTCAGTCTTATTCATGTGCTTACATATGTGTGTTGTCTTACATATGTGTGTTGTCTTACTTATGTGTGTTGTCTTACATATGTGTGTTGTCTTACATATGTGTGTTGTCTTACATATGTGTGTTGTCTTACATATGTGTGTTGTCTTACTTATGTGTGTTGTCTTACATATGTGTGTTGTCTTACATATGTGTGTTGTCTTACATATGTGTGTTGTCTTACATATGTGTGTTGTCTTACTTATGTGTGTTGTCTTACATATGTGTGTTGTCTTACATATGTGTGTTGTCTTACTTATGTGTGTTGTCTTACATATGTGTGTTGTCTTACATATGTGTGTTGTCTTACTTATGTGTGTTGTCTTACATATGTGTGTTGTCTTACATATGTGTGTTGTCTTACTTATGTGTGTTGTCTTACATATGTGTGTTGTCTTACATATGTGTGTTGTCTTACATATGTGTGTTGTCTTCTTCATGTGCTTACATATGTGTGTTGTCGTACATGTGTGTGTTGTCTTACATATGTGTGTTGTCTTACATATGTGTGTTGTCTTACATATGTGTGTTGTCTTCTTCATGTGCTTACATATGTGTGTTGTCTTACATATGTGTGTTGTCTTACATATGTGTGTTGTCTTCTTCATGTGCTTACATATGTGTGTTGTCTTACATATGTGTGTTGTCTTCTTCATGTGCTTACATATGTGTGTTGTCTTACATATGTGTGTTGTCTTCTTCATGTGCTTACATATGTGTGTTGTCTTACATATGTGTGTTGTCTTCTTCATGTGCTTACATATGTGTGTTGTCTTACATATGTGTGTTGTCTTCTTCATGTGCTTACATGTGTGTTGTCTTACATATGTGTGTTGTCTTACATATGTGTGTTATGTTCTTCATGTCCTTACATATGTGTGTTGTCTTACATATGTGTGTTATGTTCTTCATGTCCTTACATATGTGTGTTGTCTTACATATGTGTGTTATGTTCTTCATGTCCTTACATATGTGTGTTGTCTTACATATGTGTGTTATGTTCTTCATGTCCTTACATATGTGTGTTATGTTCTTCATGTCCTTACATATGTGTGTTGTCTTACATATGTGTGTTATGTTCTTCATGTCCTTACATATGTGTGTTGTCTTACATATGTGTGTTATGTTCTTCATGTCCTTACATATGTGTGTTGTCTTACATATGTGTGTTGTCTTACATATGTGTGTTATCTTCTTCATGTCCTTACATATGTGTGTTATGTTCTTCACGTCCTTACATATGTGTGTTGTCTTACATATGTGTGTTATGTTCTTCATGTCCTTACATATGTGTGTTGTCTTACATATGTGTGTTATGTTCTTCATGTCCTTACATATGTGTGTTGTCTTACATATATGTGTTATGTTCTTCATGTCCTTACATATGTGTGTTGTCTTACATATGTGTGTTATGTTCTTCATGTCCTTACATATGTGTGTTGTCTTACATATGTGTGTTATGTTCTTCATGTCCTTACATATGTGTGTTGTCTTACATATGTGTGTTATGTTCTTCATGTCCTTACATATGTGTGTTGTCTTACATATGTGTGTTGTCTTACATATGTGTGTTATCTTCTTCATGTGCTTACATATGTGTGTTGTCTTACATATGTGTGTTGTCTTACATATGTGTTATCTTCTTCATGTGCTTACATATGTGTGTTGTCTTACATATGTGTGTTGTCTTACATATGTGTTATCTTCTTCATGTGCTTACATATGTGTGTTGTCTTACATATGTGTGTTGTCTTACATATGTGTGTTGTTTTACATATGTGTTATCTTCTTCATGTGCTTACATATGTGTGTTGTCTTACATATGTGTGTTGTCTTACATATGTGTTATCTTCTTCATGTGCTTACATATGTGTGTTGTCTTACATATGTGTTATCTTCTTCATGTGCTTACATATGTGTGTTGTCTTACATATGTGTTATCTTCTTCATGTGCTTACATATGTGTGTTGTCTTACATATGTGTTATCTTCTTCATGTGCTTACATATGTGTGTTGTCTTACATATGTGTGTTGTCTTACATATGTGTGTTGTCTTACATATGTGTGTTGTCTTACATATGTGTGTGTTGTCTTATTCATGTGCTTACATATGTGTGTTGTCTTACATATGTGTGTTGTCTTACATATGTGTGTTATCTTCTTCATGTGCTTACATATGTGTGTTGTCTTACATATGTGTGTTGTCTTACATATGTGTGTGTTGTCTTATTCATGTGCTTACATATGTGTGTTGTCTTACATATGTGTGTTGTCTTACATATGTGTGTTATCTTCTTCATGTGCTTACATATGTGTGTTGTTTTACATATGTGTGTTGTCTTACATATGTGTGTTGTCTTACATATGTGTGTTGTCTTACATATGTGTGTTGTCTTACATATGTGTGTTATCTTCTTCATGTGCTTACATATGTGTGTTGTCTTACATATGTGTGTTGTCTTACATATGTGTGTTGTCTTATTCATGTGCTTACATATGTGTGTTGTCTTACATATGTGTGTTGTCTTACATATGTGTGTTATCTTCTTCATGTGCTTACATATGTGTGTTGTCTTACATATGTGTGTTGTCTTACATATGTGTGTTGTCTTACATATGTGTGTGTTGTCTTATTCATGTGCTTACATATGTGTGTTGTCTTACATATGTGTGTTGTCTTACATATGTGTGTCATCTTCTTCATGTGCTTACATATGTGTGTTGTCTTACATATGTGTGTTGTCTTACATATGTGTGTTGTCTTACATATGTGTGTTATCTTCTTCATGTGCTTACATATGTGTGTTGTCTTACATATGTGTGTTGTCTTACATATGTGTGTTGTCTTACATATGTGTGTTGTCTTACATATGTGTGTTATCTTCTTCATGTGCTTACATATGTGTGTCGTCTTACATATGTGTGTTGTCTTACATATGTGTGTTGTTTTACATATGTGTGTGTTGTCTTATTCATTTGCTTACATATGTGTGTTGTCTTACATATGTGTGTTGTCTTACATATGTGTGTTATCTTCTTCATGTGCTTACATATGTGTGTCGTCTTACATATGTGTGTTGTCTTACATATGTGTGTTGTTTTACATATGTGTGTGTTGTCTTATTCATTTGCTTACATATGTGTGTTGTCTTACATATGTGTGTTGTCTTACATATGTGTTATGTTCTTCATGTGCTTACATCTGTGTGTTGTCTTACATATGTGTGTTGTCTTACATATGTGTGTTGTCTTACATATGTGTGTTGTCTTACATATGTGTGAGTTGTCTTATTCATGTGCTTACATATGTGTGTTGTCTTACATATGTGTGTTGTCTTACATATGTGTGTTGTCTTCTTCATGTGCTTACATATGTGTGTCGTCTTACATATGTGTGTTGTCTTAAATATGTGTGTTGTCTTACATATGTGTGTTATCTTCTTCATGTGCTTACATATGTGTGTTGTCTTACATATGTGTGTTGTCTTATATATGTGTGTTATCTTCTTCATGTGCTTACATATGTGTGTTGTCTTACATATGTGTGTTGTCTTACATATGTGTGTTGTCTTACATATGTGTGTTATCTTCTTTATGTGCTTACATGTGTGTTGTCTTACATATGTGTGTTGTCTTACATATGTGTGTTGTCTTACATATGTGTGTTGTCTTCTTCATGTGCTTACATATGTGTGTTGTCTTACATATGTGTGTTGTCTTACATATGTGTGTTGTCTTACATATGTGTGTTATCTTCTTCATGTGCTTACATATGTGTGTTGTCTTACATATGTGTGTTGTCTTACATATGTGTGTTGTCTTACATATGTGTGTTGTCTTCTTCATGTGCTTACATATGTGTGTTGTCTTCCATATGTGTGTTGTCTTACATATGTGTGTTATGTTCTTCATGTCCTTCCATATGTGTGTTGTCTTACATATGTGTGTTATGTTCTTCATGTCCTTACATATGTGTGTTGTCTTACATATGTGTGTTGTCTTACATATGTGTGTTGTCTTACATATGTGTGTTATGTTCTTCATGTCCTTACATATGTGTGTTGTCTTACATATGTGTGTTATGTTCTTCATGTCCTTACATATGTGTGTTGTCTTACATATGTGTGTTGTCTTACATATGTGTGTTGTCTTACATATGTGTGTTGTCTTACATATGTGTGTTATGTTCTTCATGTCCTTACATATGTGTGTTGTCTTACATATGTGTGTTGTCTTACATATGTGTGTTGTCTTACATATGTGTGTTATGTTCTTCATGTCCTTACATATGTGTGTTGTCTTACATATGTGTGTTATGTTCTTCATGTCCTTACATATGTGTGTTGTCTTACATATGTGTGTTATGTTCTTCATGTCCTTACATATGTTTGGACCACCTTCAGACTCTTCTGTTGTTCTGATGGACGCCCCCCAGACCACAGCCCCCAATGGCCAATCACCTTCCCCCACCTCAGACCTGGTCCCCACCTCAGACCTGGTCCCCACCTCAGACCTGGTCCCCACCTCAGACCTGGTCCCCACCTCAGACCTGGTCCCCACCTGTCAGACTCTGGCTTGTATCGACAAGTAAGTCTGCACCATTGGACCACTCCCTCTCAATATGTCATAACAGTGTGTGTGTGTGTGTGTGTGTGTGTGTGTGTGTGTGTGTGTGTGTGTGTGTGTGTGTGTGTGTGTGTGTGTGTGATTGTAGGTGTGAATTGTCCAATCACGTGGAGACGATTGACAACAGTCTAGGACACCTGCAGAACACCCTCAGCAACCCAACCTTCACCTTTGAAACTTCTCCGCTCATGGAGGTGTGTGTGTGTGTGTGTGTGTGTGTGTGTGTGTGTGTGTGTGTGTGTGTGAGTGTGTGAGTGCGTGTGTGAGATGACAACACACACTCACTTGTGTCACAATCTTTGTGTTCAGTTGGTGTACCCCTCATGGTCTCCAGGAGACTTTGACTTCAACACTTTGGACAGTGTGAGTGACATCATCTTCATCATCTTCATCATCTTGGCTGTCTAACAAAACTGTGTGATGTTCACAGCTTCTAGGTGAGGACACACCCAGAGGATCTGATCCAGGCAACACTACAGGTAACAAACCACATAAACAACACATACAAACCACATAAATATCACATACAAACCACATAAACAACACATACAAACCACATAAATAACACATACAAACCACATAAATAACACATACAAACCACATAAATAACACATACAAACCACATAAACAACACATACAAAAGACATAAACAACAAATACAAACCACATAAACAACACATACAAACCACAAAAATAACACATACAAACCACATAAACAACACATAAAAAGGACATAAAGACATACAAACCACATAAACAACACATACAAAAGACATAAACAACACATACAAACCACATAAACAACAAATACAAACCACATAAACAACACATACAAACCACATAAACAACACATACAAACCACATAAACAACACATACAAAGGACATAAAGACATACAAACCACATAAATAACACATACAAACCACATAAATAACACATACAAACCACATAAATAACACATACAAACCACATAAATAACACATACAAACCACATAAATAACACATACAAACCACATAAACAACACATACAAACCACACAAATAACACATACAAACCACATAAATAACACATACAAACCACATAAATAACACATACAAACCACATAAATAACACATACAAACCACATAAACAACACATACAAACCACATAAATAACACATACAAACGACATAAATAACACATACAAACCACATAAATAACACATACAAACGACATAAATAACACATACAAACGACATAAATAACACATACAAACCACATAAATAACACATACAAACCACATAAACAACACATACAAAAGACATAAACAACACATACAAACCACATAAACAACAAATACAAACCACATAAACAACACATACAAACCACATAAACAACACATACAAACCACATAAACAACACATACAAAGGACATAAAGACATACAAACCAAATAAACAACACATACAAACCACATAAACAACACATACAAACCACATAAACAACACATACAAAGGACATAAAGACATACAAACCAAATAAATAACACATACAAACCACATAAATAACACATACAAACCACATAAATAACACATACAAACCACATAAATAACACATACAAACCACATAAACAACACATACAAACCACATAAATAACACATACAAACCACATAAATAACACATACAAACCACATAAATAACACATACAAACCACATAAATAACACATACAAACCACATAAACAACACATACAAACCACATAAATAACACATACAAACGACATAAATAACACATACAAACCACATAAATAACACATACAAACGACATAAATAACACATACAAACCACATAAATAACACATACAAACCACATAAATAACACATACAAACCACATAAATAACACATACAAACGACATAAATAACACATACAAACCACATAAACAACACATACAAAAGACATAAACAACAAATACAAACCACATAAACAACACATACAAACCACATAAACAACACATACAAAGGACATAAAGACATACAAACCACATAAATAACACATACAAACCACATAAATAACACATACAAACCACATAAATAACACATACAAACCACATAAATAACACATACAAACCACATAAACAACACATACAAACCACATAAATAACACATACAAACCACATAAATAACACATACAAACCACATAAATAACACATACAAACCACATAAACAACACATACAAACCACATAAATAACACATACAAACGACATAAATAACACATACAAACCACATAAATAACACATACAAACGACATAAATAACACATACAAACGACATAAATAACACATACAAACCACATACAAACCACATAAATAACACATACAAACGACATAAATAACACATACAAACCACATAAATAACACATACAAACGACATAAATAACACATACAAACGACATAAATAACACATACAAACCACATAAATAACACATACAAACCACATAAATAACACATACAAACCACATAAATAACACATACAAACGACATAAATAACACATACAAACCACATAAACAACACATACAAAAGACATAAACAACAAATACAAACCACATAAACAACACATACAAACCACATAAAGAACACATACAAAAGACATAAACAATAAATACAAACCACATAAACAACACATACAAACCACATAAACAACACATACAAAAGACATAAACAATAAATACAAACCACATAAACAACACATACAAACCACATAAACCACACATACAAAAGACATAAACAATAAATACAAACCACATAAACAACACATACAAACCACATAAACAACACATACAAATGACATAAAGACATACAAACCACATAAATAACATACAAATGACAAACAACGCGTACAAATGACATACCACATACAAACAACAGCACATAAAAACGACATAAATAATACATACAAACCACATAAATAACATACAAAAAACATAAATAACACATACAAACGAAATAAATAACACAAACAAACCACATAAATAACATACAAAAAACATAAATAACACATACAAACAACATAAATAACACATACAAACCACATAAACAACATACAAACAACATAAATAATGTGTGTGATGACATCACGAATGTGTGCGATGACATCACAAATGTGCGCGATGACATCACAAATGTGCGCGATGACATCACAAATGTGCGTGAAAGTGGTCTCCAAGGTGACAGTGGTGTTGTGTGACTGCTCCAGGTAAGCAGTTGGTGCAGTACACACCTGTGCACATTCCTGAAGCTGACCTGCCATCGTTACTGGAGTTGGAGGCGGAGCCTTTCCTCAACCCTGAAACGCCCGTTGATGATCCCACCACCAAACTGAACTCTGACCTCTGACCTCACGCAAGAAGCCGTGAATGTTTTTGACTCCGTATCCATGACGACAGTGTGTGGTGACGTTGTACATATTGTATACTTTGGAAAGTTGGACTTGACTTGTGTCATCAACTTGACACGACTTCCAAAATTGATGTTCAAAAGAGACAAAAACATTTATTGCAGATTCATTAAAAGACTTTTTCCAAGTTCAGCTAATCTGAAATCTTTCACAACAAAAGGCCAGGACCCCCTGGGCGGGGCCTGAAGGCTAGTGGTACAGGTGTGATCGTGCCCATGGGTCCGTGCACTCAAACTGCCGGCGTAAGAACCAAAGTCGGGGCTTGAGGTGGACTTCAGCAGGTGTCCTCCAGGTCCATGTTCTCTGCAGCTGTCAGACAAAACACCAAATCTGGTTTCCTTCCCACAGCATTTGTGACAAAACAACAAGGAGCGTAACTGTCTTTAGGTCAAAGGTGTGACCTCACCTTCAGGACCCTGACCCGATGGGTTGTACTGTTCAGTGGCGGAACCTGCAGAGAACAAGCAGAACCAGGAGGACGCAAAGAAGAAGCGTTGAGCACGTTGAGCCTCGGTGGCTCTTGGTCCAACCCCCGAGCACCTTCTCAATATTCCTAACCCTGGAGACACTTACCAGCCTTGTGGAAGTCCTGGGTCACCTGTGGAGCACCTGCAACACCACATGACAACATTGAGCCTACCCTGCTAAGACATTTGGAGTCATCCTCGGTCCAACCCCCGAGCACCTTCTCAATATTCCTAACCCTGGAGACACTTACCAGCCTTGTGGAAGTCCTGGGTCACCTGTGGAGCACCTGCAACACCACATGACAACATTGAGCCTACCCTGCTAAGACATTTGGAGTCATCCTCGGTCCAACCCCCAGAGCGCCTTCTCAATATTCCTAACCCTGGAGACACTTACCAGCCTTGTGGAAGTCCTGGGTCACCTGTGGAGCACCTGCAACACCACATGACAACATTGAGCCTACCCTGCTAAGACATTTGGAGTCATCCTCGGTCCAACCCCCGAGCGCCTTCTCAATATTCCTAACCCTGGAGACACTTACCAGCCTTGTGGAAGTCCTGGGTCACCTGTGGAGCACCTGCAACACCACATGACAACATTGAGCCTACCCTGCTAAGACATTTGGAGTCATCCTCGGTCCAACCCCCGAGCGCCTTCTCAATATTCCTAACCCTGGAGACACTTACCAGCCTTGTGGAAGTCCTGGGTCACCTGTGGAGCACCTGCAACACCACATGACAACATTTAGCCTACCCTGCTAAGACATTTAGACTTGTCCTTTGAAGAGACTCACTGGAGTCCAGCGGAGTTCCCGTTGCCTCTGAAAAGACTGAAAGCAAACATGTTCAACCTTTGAAATACCTTTGGTGGGCGGAGCTTACCTGAGGCCGTCGCCACGGTAACCATATCAGTTTGCCATGTCTGCGTTCCTGTGAGAAAAGGGCGTCACACTGGTGTCGGGGATGCCACGGTGCGTGACAAGTACCTGAGTGCAGAGTGTGGGCGGGGCCGACATCTGCCGGTTGGGTTAGCTCCACCACAGGTGATGATCCTGTAACTGATGTGGAACGGCGGGGTGAAGAACATGGCCGACTGGAAGCAAAATGTCCTTATATGATGCTCACCGATACGGTCAACGGGGAAGCGGCTTGTGGACTGGATGGTGCCTGCTGACATCAGCAGTCCAGAGATGAAGAAAAACACTGAGGTTCGCATGTTGGCGTAGACCGGTCGTACCTGCTGCAGCCAGCGGGAGGCTGTGAGTGTGAAGCTCTCCGAGGGTCACTGAGAAGAACAACAAACACTCAACTTCTGTCCTGCTCGGTTTTTGTGTTAAAAACTGTGAGATGTTGACCTCCTTGGCTTTCCCTCAGCTGGGTCTGTCGGCCATTTCCTGCTTGAACATCATTGGTCAGTACAACTTTCACGCTTGGACAACAGAATGCTCCTACCGTTAGCATGAAGCCAGTCTGCGCCTGTCCCACAGAAAACAAGTAGAAATGGAACAGAAATAAACATGGTACTGCGATCGCTCGTAGTACTTTGTACTACTTTGAGTACCTGCTTGGTCCCCTGGTAATGACGACCATGCTGAGGGAAATGAACCACACCATAGAATCAGTCACCATGTTCTTCATCAAAAAGCACAGTGAGATTTGTTTCAGTACGTAGGTCCTCCTGGGCAGTGGAGTGAGCGCGTTCTGAGTCGGGACTCGATGGTGATTGGTCAGAGGTGGGGTCTCCTTTCCATTGGCCGATGACGTCAGAGTCCATCAAACTTCCTTCATCACAATCAAAACAAAAAGTATTCAGGTGCTTAATGAATAGTAACACTGAATATTTCTGACCTTTGGAGTCTATCATAGTCTGGTAAGTAGTGTGGAGTCTATCATAGTCTGGTAAGTAGTGTGGAGTCTATCATAGTCCGGTCAATAGTGTGGAGTCTATCGTAGTCCGGTCAATAGTGTGGAATCTATCGTAGTCCAGTCTATAGTGTGGAATCTATCGTAGTCCAGTCAATAGTGTGGAGTCTATCATAGTCTGGTCAATAGTGTGGGGTCTATCGTAGTCCGGTCAATAGTGTGGAGTCTATCGTAGTCCGGTCAATAGTGTGGAATCTATCGTAGTCCGGTCAATAGTGTGGAGTCTATCGTAGTCCGGTCAATAGTGTGGAATCTATCGTAGTCCGGTCAATAGTGTGGAGTCTATCATAGTCTGGTCAATAGTGTGGAGTCTATCGTAGTCCGGTCAATAGTGTGGAATCTATCATAGTCTGGTCAATAGTGTGGAGTCTATCGTAGTCTGGTCAATAGTGTGGAGTCTATCATAGTCTGGTCAATAGTGTGGAGTCTATCGTAGTCCGGTCAATAGTGTGGAATTTATCATAGTCTGGTCAATAGTGTGGGGTCTATCATAGTCTGGTCAATAGTGTGGAGTCTATCGTAGTCCGGTCAATAGTGTGGAATTTATCATAGTCTGGTCAATAGTGTGGGGTCTATCATAGTCTGGTCAATAGTGTGGAATCTATCGTAGTCCAGTCAATAGTGTGGAGTCTATCATAGTCCGGTCAATAGTGTGGAGTCTATCATAGTCTGGTCAATAGTGTGGAGTCTATCATAGTCTGGTCAATAGTGTGGAATCTATCATAGTCTGGTCAATAGTGTGGAGTCTATCGTAGTCCGGTCAATAGTGTGGAATCTATCATAGTCTGGTCAATAGTGTGGAGTCTATCGTAGTCCGGTCAATAGTGTGGAGTCTATCATAGTCTGGTCAATAGTGTGGAGTCTATCGTAGTCCGGTCAATAGTGTGGAGTCTATCATAGTCTGGTCAATAGTGTGGAGTCTATCGTAGTCTGGTCAATAGTGTGACCTGAAAGAAAGAGGTCATAGTTCATGCTGATGATGGTAGATCCAAAGCAACAAACCTGCATTGTCAGCAAGTGAAGTCTTTGTGTTGGCTCCACCTGACAAAACAAACTTTATTCAGATGTATTTCCCTCTGCAGCTCACAACAACATTCCTCAAAGTGTGAGAGTTTCTTGCTGGCAGGATTGTAGTCTCTCTCACCCAGCAGCTGGTGCAAGAAGTGGAGAACGGGCGTCTGGATGGTTCCTTCAGGAGTAGATGGAGAAACAAGTCACCCACAGGTTGGTGGTTTTTGTGGCAAGGAATTAGCAGCTAATGTTTGCTCATCAAAGGGGAAACTACCTGAAATATTCACCCACCTCACCTGGGATCTCATGTAACAGACTTGGTACGCACAAACACCTGGGACCTCATGTAACAGACTTGGTACGCACAAACACCTGGGACCTCATGTAACAGACTTGGTACGCACAAACACCTGGGACCTCATGTAACAGACTTGGTACGCACAAACACCTGGGACCTCATGTAACAGACTTGGTACGCACAAACACCTGGGACCTCATGTAACAGACTTGGTACGCACAAACACCTGGGACCTCATGTAACAGACTTGGTACGCACAAACACCTGGGAGGCCCTCATGTAACAGACTTGGTACGCACAAACACCTGGGACCTCATGTAACAGACTTGGTACGCACAAACACCTGGGACCTCATGTAACAGACTTGGTACGCACAAACACCTGGGACCTCATGTAACAGACTTGGTACGCACAAACACCTGGGACCTCATGTAACAGACTTGGTACGCACAAACACCTGGGACCTCATGTAACAGACTTGGTACGCACAAACACCTGGGACCTCATGTAACAGACTTGGTACGCACAAACACCTGGGAGGCCCTCATGTAACAGACTTGGTACGCACAAACACCTGGGACCTCATGTAACAGACTTGGTACGCACAAACACCTGGGACCTCATGTAACAGACTTGGTACGCACAAACACCTGGGACCTCATGTAACAGACTTGGTACGCACAAACACCTGGGACCTCATGTAACAGACTTGGTACGCACAAACACCTGGGACCTCATGTAACAGACTTGGTACGCACAAACACCTGGGACCTCATGTAACAGACTTGGTACGCACAAACACCTGGCACCTCATGTAACAGACTTGGTACGCACAAACACCTGGGACCTCATGTAACAGACTTGGTACGCACAAACACCTGGGACCTCATGTAACAGACTTGGTACGCACAAACACCTGGGACCTCATGTAACAGACTTGGTACGCACAAACACCTGGGACCTCATGTAACAGACTTGGTACGCACAAACACCTGGGACCTCATGTAACAGACTTGGTACGCACAAACACCTGGGAGGCCCTCATGTAACAGACTTGGTACGCACAAACACCTGGGACCTCATGTAACAGACTTGGTACGCACAAACACCTGGGACCTCATGTAACAGACTTGGTACGCACAAACACCTGGGACCTCATGTAACAGACTTGGTACGCACAAACACCTGGGACCTCATGTAACAGACTTGGTACGCACAAACACCTGGGACCTCATGTAACAGACTTGGTACGCACAAACACCTGGGACCTCATGTAACAGACTTGGTACGCACAAACACCTGGGACCTCATGTAACAGACTTGGTACGCACAAACACCTGGGACCTCATGTAACAGACTTGGTACGCACAAACACCTGGGACCTCATGTAACAGACTTGGTACGCACAAACACCTGGGACCTCATGTAACAGACTTGGTACGCACAAACACCTGGGACCTCATGTAACAGACTTGGTACGCACAAACACCTGGGACCTCATGTAACAGACTTGGTACGCACAAACACCTGGGATCTCATGTAACAGACTTGGTACGCACAAACACCTGGGACCTCATGTAACAGACTTGGTACGCACAAACACCTGGGACCTCATGTAACAGACTTGGTACGCACAAACACCTGGGACCTCATGTAACAGACTTGGTACGCACAAACACCTGGGACCTCATGTAACAGACTTGGTACGCACAAACACCTGGGACCTCATGTAACAGACTTGGTACGCACAAACACCTGGGAGGCCCTCATGTAACAGACTTGGTACGCACAAACACCTGGGACCTCATGTAACAGACTTGGTACGCACAAACACCTGGGACCTCATGTAACAGACTTGGTACGCACAAACACCTGGCGTACAACTTTTATCACGGCAAAGAGGAGATGTATCAAGACTGGCGTCAACGTGGAAATGTGCGTATGCCAACTCCGTAGCTACCGCCCGCACATTTCTAAAGGCTGTGGATACTTTAGCGACACCCAGAGAGGATGCTGGGTAACTAAAACTTTTACTCCTCAGACTGATTGAGGTGTCCATCAGAGACATAAGAACAATTTACACCCGACATTCAAGCTCGGTCACATATTCATTGATCTAGTCCAGACCTGGGTATTCTGCGGCCCGCGGGCCACATCCGGCCCTTTGCGCGTCCCTGTCCGGCCCGCGTGTGGCCAATCATAAATTACAAAATACATTTAAAAAAGTATCTATGTCGAGTGTGCAATACAACGGTGCTGCTTTTGTTTTGAAAAGTGTTATTTATGGGCGTATGTCCGGGTGTAACCTGTGAGTGAAGGTGCACAGCGACAAGTGATGCCCGGTTACCCCCGAGACGCTAAAAAGAGAAAAGTTGATGAGGAATGGCGTGTTTTCAACAAGACATGGACTGCCAAGTATTTCTTTACAGAAATTAAAGGTAAAGCCATGTGCTTAATTTGTGGTACACAGGTTGTTGTGTTTAAAGAATATAATTTGAATCGCCACTACACGACCAAGCACCAGGAAAAATACCGGAATCTGTCTGATGAAGCGCGCGCAAGGGAGGCTGATGCGTTGATGGTAAAACTGCAAACCCAACAAGGACTTTTTGCCAAATTTCACACCCCCAGAGATGCAGCCGTCAGGACAAGTTTCGTCATTTAAAAAAGTATGGCGTTTTCTGACGGAGAGTTTATTAAGAAGTGCTTATTGGACTCTGTTGCACTGAAATGCCCGGAGAAGAGGGGCGCATTTGAGAACGTGTCACTCTCCCGGCGCACTGTAACGAGGCGGGTTGAGACCATCGCTGGAAACTTGGAGCTTCAGCTGAAGAACAAAACGACCGACTTTGACCGTTTTTCGCTGGCTTTGGATGAGAGCTGCGATGTACGTGACACCGCCCAGCTGCTCAGCTTCTTACGTGGGATAACTGCAGACTTTCAAATCACGGAGGAGCTGGCAGCCATGCAGTCAATTAAAGAGACAACCACAGGTAATGACTTGTTCACAGAGGTAAATGCGTGTTTGGACATGTTAGGACTGAAATGGGACAAGCTGGCAGGTGTGACAACAGATGGTTGTCCAAATCTGACGGGGAAAAATGTTGGACTTTTAAAGAGGATGCAGGATAAAGTGACAGAAATTGACATTTTTGCATTGTATTATAGATCAGGAAGTGTTGCGTAAGACAGTGTTAAAAATAAAACCATCAAAGGTAATCTGCTTTTGTATAAAGTTAAGTTAGGTTAAATGAAATTATTATTATTATTATTATTTATCTTATGGTATATCAAAAATAATTTGAGTAAAATTTAATTGAAATATCGTCAGTGTGGCCCTCCAGCAGTGCTCGGGTTGGTCATGCAGCCCCCGGTAAAAATGAATTGCCCACCTCTGATCTAGTCGGTCATTTCACCACCTGGTGCTGTCCAAACATGACCCTGGGACAATCCTTGGCCTTGTCAGGCGGACAGCAGCAGGTGGTCGTGATACTTTGGCACTGCAGACCGAGGAAGATGACCATAGTCGGGTCTATCATAGTCTGGTCAATAGTTTGGGATCTAACATAGTCGGGTCAATAGTGTGGGGTCTATCATAGTCTGGGAAATAGTGTGGAGTCTATCATAGTCGGGTCAATAGTGTGGGGTCTATCATAGTCTGGGAAATAGTGTGGAGTCTATCATAGTCGGGTCAATAGTGTGGGGTCTATCATAGTCTGGTCAATAGTGTGGGGTGTTATTTTGGTGAGAATGTCCACAATGTCGGCACACCTGACACAACCGTGTCTTGTAATCACCCATTGCCCCGCCCCCTTGACACTCACCTGTTTGTCCCTCGGCTCCTCCCCTTCCATTCAACGGCTTCTGTCCGTTACCTGAAGCACGCCACAGCCAATCATTGAGTACGATCAATCACTGATTGGCTAATATTCATCACTTCACCCTCTTGGACAAAATCAAGATGTTCACCTTTGAGTTGTGCATCCCAACCTGCAGACAAACATTTTCTACTTCAATCATTCACTCTCTTTGGTTCCTTTTCTGGCGCTTATCCTGTTCACGGTCAAAGGTGAACTGGAGCCTGTTCTGGCTGACAAAAGGCGGACTCCGGACAGGATGTACGTCAAGACAAGGAGTCTTCAAAAACCTTTGGTTACCTGCAGAGCCGCTGGTCGCTCCATCAGATTGTTCCCCCGTCTCGGAGTCCTGAGAACCTGACACACGTTCAACAACTTAAGTTGTAATAAGTTCAAGCAGCAGACCAGTTCTTAGAACTCAAGTTGTAATAAGTTCAATCAGCAGACCAGTTCTTAGAACTCAAGTTGTAATAAGTTCAAGCAGCAGACCAGTTCTTAGATCTCAAGTTGTAATAAGTTCAAGCAGCAGACCAGTTCTTAGATCTCAAGTTGTAATAAGTTCGAACAGCAGACCAGTTCTTAAAACTCAAGTTGTAATAAGTTCAATCAGCAGACCAGTTCTTAGAACTCAAGTTGGAATAAGTTCAATCAGCAGACCAGTTCTTAGAACTCAAGTTGGAATAAGTTCAATCAGCAGACCAGTTCTTAGATCTCAAGTTGTAATAAGTTCGAACAGCAGACCAGTTCTTAGAACTCAAGTTGTAATAAGTTCGAACAGCAGACCAGTTCTTAGAACTCAAGTTGTAATAAGTTCGAACAGCAGACCAGTTCTTAGATCTCAAGTTGTAATAAGTTCAATCAGCAGACCAGTTCTTAGATCTCAAGTTGTAATAAGTTCAATCAGCAGACCAGTTCTTAGAACTCAAGTTGTAATAAGTTCAATCAGCAGACCAGTTCTTAGAACTCAAGTTGGAATAAGTTCAATCAGCAGACCAGTTCTTAGATCTCAAGTTGTAATAAGTTCGAACAGCAGACCAGTTCTTAGAACTCAAGTTGTAATAAGTTCAAGCAGCAGACCAGTTCTTAGATCTCAAGTTGTAATAAGTTCAATCAGCAGACCAGTTCTTAGAACTCAACTTGGAATAAGTTCAATCAGCAGACCAGTTCTTAGAACTCAACTTGGAATAAGTTCAATCAGCAGACCAGTTCTTAGAACTCAACTTGGAATAAGTTCAATCAGCAGACCAGTTCTTAGAACTCAACTTGGAATAAGTTCAATCAGCAGACCATTTTTTTCTGGGTTCTGACTCACCGCTGATGTGGACCATGGATGAGGCTTGAGGTCTGGGTTCTGACTCACCGCTGACGTGGATCGTGGACGAGGCCTGAGGTCTGAGACCTGCAAGGATAAACATGAGGATCAAGGGCCACAACTGAAACCTGCTCCTACAACTTGTTTGGAATCTCTGCTTGTGGAATTTCCCCAAATGTAATCTTGGGATTGAAGTGGAACAAAGCTCCATTTCATAACAGAAAACCTGATCGGGGTGGACCTACCTGAAGCCCCGCCTGCGGTCTGGTGGACACCAGGAGGTCCTGCTGGAGAGGAAGCTTGAATGAATGCAGCTCATGTTTCCTGAAGTTAATGAAAAAACTACACCCGGGTTCACTTTCAGCTCTCTGATCCTTTCAATCCTGCACCCAGACTTGACTATTTCAAAAGACTTCAAGAGAGCGTACCTTGACCATTTTTATTCCACTTTAGATTTAAGTCATGTTTACAACTATATTCATTCCACTTTAGATTTAAGTCATGTTTACAACTATATTCCTTCCACTTTAGATTTAAGTCATGTTTACAACTATATTCATTCCACTTTAGATTTAAGTCATGTTTACAACTATATTCATTCCACTTTAGATTTAAGTCATGTTTACAACTATATTCATTCCACTTTAGATTTAAGTCATGTTTACAACTATATTCATTCCACTTTAGATTTAAGTCATGTTTACAACTATATTCATTCCACTTTAGATTTAAGTCATGTTTACAACTATATTCATTCCACTTTAGATTCATGACATGTTTACAACAATCTTAAATCCACTTTCATGTTTACAACGATCTTAATTCCACTTTCATGTTTACAACGATCTTAATTCCACTTTCATGTTTACAACGATCTTAATTCCACTTTCATGTTTACAACGCTCTTAATTCCACTTTCATGTTTACAACGATCTTAATTCCACTTTCATGTTTACAACGATCTTAATTCCACTTTCATGTTTACAACGATCTTAATTCCACTTTCATGTTTACAACGATCTTAATTCCACTTTCATGTTTACAACGATCTTAATTCCACTTTCATGTTTACAACGATCTTAATTCCACTTTCGTGTTTACAACGATCTTAATTCCACTTTGGTGTTTACAACGATCTTAATTCCACTTTCATGTTTACAACGATCTTAATTCCACTTTGGTGTTTACAACGATCTTAATTCCACTTTGGTGTTTACAAAGATCTTAATTCCACTTTGGTGTTTACAACGATCTTAATTCCACTTTGGTGTTTACAAAGATCTTAATTCCACTTTGGTGTTTACAACGATCTTAATTCCACTTTGGTGTTTACAACGATCTTAATTCCACTTTGGTGTTTACAACGATCTTAATTCCACTTTGGTGTTTACAACGATCTTAATTCCACTTTCATGTTTACAACGATCTTAATTCCACTTTCATGTTTACAACGATCTTAATTCCACTTTCATGTTTACAACGATCTTAATTCCACTTTCATGTTTACAACGATCTTAATTCCACTTTCATGTTTACAACGATCTTAATTCCACTTTCATGTTTACAACGATCTTAATTCCACTTTGGTGTTTACAACGATCTTAATTCCACTTTGGTGTTTACAACGATCTTAATTCCACTTTCATGTTTACAACGATCTTAATTCCACTTTCATGTTTACAACGATCTTAATTCCACTTTCATGTTTACAACGATCTTAATTCCACTTTCATGTTTACAACGATCTTAATTCCACTTTCATGTTTACAACGATCTTAATTCCACTTTCATGTTTACAACGATCTTAATTCCACTTTCATGTTTACAACGATCTTAATTCCACTTTCATGTTTACAACGATCTTAACTCCACTTTCATGTTTACAACGATCTTAATTCCACTTTCATGTTTACAACGATCTTAATTCCACTTTCATGTTTACAACGATCTTAATTCCACTTTCGTGTTTACAACGATCTTAATTCCACTTTCGTGTTTACAAAGATCTTAATTCCACTTTGGTGTTTACAACGATCTTAATTCCACTTTCGTGTTTACAACGATCTTAATTCCACTTTCGTGTTTACAACGATCTTAATTCCACTTTCATGTTTACAACGATCTTAATTCCACTTTCATGTTTACAAAGATCTTAATTCCACTTAGGTGTTTACAACGATCTTAATTCCACTTTCATGTTTACAACGATCTTAATTCCACTTTGGTGTTCACAACGATCTTAATTCCACTTTCATGTTTACAACGATCTTAATTCCACTTTCATGTTTACAACGATCTTAATTCCACTTTCATGTTTACAACGATCTTAATTCCACTTTCATGTTTACAACGATCTTAATTCCACTTTCATGTTTACAACGATCTTAATTCCACTTTCATGTTTACAACGATCTTAATTCCACTTTCGTGTTTACAACGATCTTAATTCCACTTTCGTGTTTACAACGATCTTAATTCCACTTTGGTGTTTACAACGATCTTAATTCCACTTTGGTGTTTACAACGATCTTAATGCCACTTTGGTGTTTACAACGATCTTAATTCCACTTTGGTGTTTACAACGATCTTAATTCCACTTTGGTGTTTACAAAGATCTTAATTCCACTTTGGTGTTTACAAAGATCTTAATTCCACTTTGGTGTTTACAACGATCTTAATTCCACTTTGGTGTTTACAACGATCTTAATTCCACTTTGGTGTTTACAACGATCTTAATTCCACTTTCATGTTTACAACGATCTTAATTCCACTTTGGTGTTTACAACGATCTTAATTCCACTTTGGTGTTTACAACTATCTTAATTCCACTTTCATGTTTACAACGATCTTAATTCCACTTTGGTGTTTACAAAGATCTTAATTCCAATTTGGTGTTTACAACAATCTTAATTCCACTTTGGTGTTTACAACGATCTTAATTCCACTTTGGTGTTTACAACGATCTTAATTCCACTTTGGTGTTTACAACGATCTTAATTCCACTTACATGTTTACAACGATCTTAATTCCACTTTCATGTTTACAACGATCTTAATTCCACTTTCATGTTTACAACGATCTTAATTCCACTTTCATGTTTACAACGATCTTAATTCCACTTTGGTGTTTACAACGATCTTAATTCCACTTTCATGTTTACAACGATCTTAATTCCACTTTGGTGTTTACAACGATCTTAATTCCACTTTGGTGTTTACAACGATCTTAATTCCACTTTCATGTTTACAACGATCTTAATTCCACTTTGGTGTTTACAACGATCTTAATTCCACTTTGGTGTTTACAACGATCTTAATTCCACTTTGGTGTTTACAACGATCTTAATTCCACTTTGGTGTTTACAAAGATCTTAATTCCACTTTCGTGTTTACAACGATCTTAATTCCACTTTCATGTTTACAACGATCTTAATTCCACTTTCATGTTTACAACGATCTTAATTCCACTTTCATGTTTACAACGATCTTAATTCCACTTTCATGTTTACAACGATCTTAATTCCACTTTGGTGTTTACAACGATCTTAATTCCACTTTGGTGTTTACAACGATCTTAATTCCACTTTGGTGTTTACAACGATCTTAATTCCACTTTGGTGTTTACAAAGATCTTAATTCCACTTTCGTGTTTACAACGATCTTAATTCCACTTTCATGTTTACAACGATCTTAATTCCACTTTCATGTTTACAACGATCTTAATTCCACTTTCATGTTTACAACGATCTTAATTCCACTTTGGTGTTTACAACGATCTTAATTCCACTTTGGTGTTTACAAAGATCTTAATTCCACTTTCATGTTTACAACGATCTTAATTCCACTTTGGTGTTTACAACGATTTTAATTCCACTTTCATGTTTACAACGATCTTAATTCCACTTTCATGTTTACAACGATCTTAATTCCACTTTCATGTTTACAACGATCTTAATTCCACTTTCATGTTTACAACGATCTTAATTCCACTTCGGTGTTTACAAGTGTTGTTCTGAAAGTTCAAAGGTGACATCTCACCCTCCTTTGTGTTGTCGTCGTCATCTGAAAGGAAAAGAATTCCAAGTTTTTTGTACTGGTCTTTGTTGTATTTTACACTTACTCACTACCTAGTTAGTTAGTTAGGGTTACTAACTACGAGTTATGGAAAATACTAACGAGTAGTGGGGGTTCGTTTAACATGACCACAATGCTAGCTAGTAATGGATATCGTTTACTACTATCCAATGTTACTATTACTACCAAAACTACTACTATCTAATGTTACTATACTATTACTACCAAATCTACTACTATCTAATGTTACTATACTATTACTACCAAAACTACTACTATCTAATGTTACTATACTATTACTACCAAATCTACTACTATCTAATGTTACTATACTATTACTACCAAAACTACTACTATCTAATGTTACTATACTATTACTACCAAATCTACTATCTAATGTTACTATACTATTACTACCAAAACTACTACTATCTAATGTTACTATTACTACCAAAACTACTACTATCTAATGTTACTATTACTACCAAATGTACTACTATCTAATGTTACTATTACTACCAAAACTACTACTATCTAGTGTTACTATTACTACCAAATCTACTACTATCTAATGTCACTATACTATTACTACCAAAGCTACTACTATCTAATGTTACTATTACTACCAAAACTACTACTATCTAATGTTACTATTACTACCAAATGTACTATCTAATGCTACTATACTATTACTACCAAATCTACTACTATCTAATGTTACTATACTATTACTACCAAAACTACTACTATCTAATGTTACTATTACTACCAAAACTACTACTATCTAATGTTACTATTACTACCAAATGTACTACTATCTAATGTTATTATACTATTACTACCAAAACTACTACTATCTAATGTTACTATTACTACCAAAACTACTACTATCTAATGTTACTATACTATTACTACCAAATCTACTACTATCTAATGTTACTATACTATTACTACCAAAACTACTACTATCTAATGTTACTATTACTACCAAAACTACTACTATCTAATGTTACTATTACTACCAAATGTACTACTATCTAATGTTATTATACTATTACTACCAAAACTACTACTATCTAATGTTACTATTACTACCAAAACTACTACTATCTAATGTTACTATACTATTACTACCAAATCTACTACTATCTAATGTTACTATACTATTACTACCAAAACTACTACTATCTAATGTTACTATACTATTACTACCAAATCTACTACTATCTAATGTTACTATACTATTACTACCAAAACTACTACTATCTAATGTTACTATTACTACCAAAACTACTACTATCTAGTGTTACTTTTACTAGCAAATGTACTACTATCTAATGTTACTATTACTACCTGATGACAAGGTGCTTAAGGGATGTGCAGACCAGCTGGCTGGGGTTCTCACAGACATCTTCAACATCTGGCTGACCCAGGCTGTGGTACCATCGTGGCATCTGGCTGACCCAGGATGTGGTACCATCGTGGCATCTGGCTGACCCAGGCTGTGGTACCATCGTGGCATCTGGCTGACCCAGGCTGTGGTACCATCGTGGCATCTGGCTGACCCAGGCTGTGGTACCATCGTGGCATCTGGCTGACCCAGGCTGTGGTACCATCGTGGCATCTGGCTGACCCAGGCTGTGGTACCATCGTGGCATCTGGCTGACCCAGGCTGTGGTACCATCATGGCATCTGGCTGACCCAGGCTGTGGTACCATCGTGGCATCTGGCTGACCCAGGCTGTGGTACCATCATGGCATCTGGCTGACCCAGGATGTGGTACCATCGTGGCATCTGGCTGACCCAGGCTGTGGTACCATCGTGGCATCTGGCTGACCCAGGCTGTGGTACCATCGTGGCATCTGGCTGACCCAGGCTGTGGTACCATCGTGGCATCTGGCTGACCCAGGCTGTGGTACCATCGTGGCATCTGGCTGACCCAGGCTGTGGTACCATCGTGGCATCTGGCTGACCCAGGCTGTGGTACCATCGTGGCATCTGGCTGACCCAGGCTGTGGTACCATCATGTTTTAAGACGGCCACAATCTCCTCCCTCAATGATTACCGCCCCGTTGCACTCACCCCCATCATAGTGAAGTGCTTGGAGAGGCTGGTAAAGGAATATATTGTCTCCAGACTTCCCCCCACATACCAGTTTGCTTATCGCCCTAACCGCTCCACAGAGGACGCCATCTCCTCTGCACTCCACTTGAGCTCAGAACATCTGGAAGGAAAGGACACACACGTGCGGATGTTGTTTCTGGACTTCAGCTCAGCATTCAACACCATCATCCCGCAGCACTTGGTGAGCAAACCTTGGATTCAGTACCCCCCTATGCAACTGGCTGCTGGACTTCCTCACAGACAGACCTCAGTCTGTGAGAGTGGTCAACAACACCTCCAGTGCCATCTCCCTGAGCACTGACTCCTCCCAGGGCTGCGTCCTGAGTCCACGTTGATGACCCATGACTGCTGCACCAGGTCCACTACTAACCACATTGTGAAGTACACCACAGTAGTGGGCCTCATCCGGGACAACAACCACGTGGACTACAGGGAGGAGGTGAAACATCTGGTTGACTGGTGCAGAACCAACAACCTGGTCCTGAATGTCGACAAGACCAAGGAGATCATGGTTGACATCAGGAAGCACCAGTCCAGCCACGCTCCACTCTTCATCAACGGCACAGCAGTGGAGATAGTAAGCAGCACCAAGTTCCTGGGGGTGCAGATAACTGACAATATGACCTGGTCCCTACACACCGGAGCTCTTGTAAAAAGAGCTCAGCAGCGCATGCACTTTTTGCGTGGGATGAAAAGAGCACAGCTCCCTCCCCCCATTCTCAGCACGTTCTACAGAGGCACTATAGAGACCTCCCCCCATTCTCAGCACGTTCTACAGAGGCACTATAGAGACCTCCCCCCATTCTCAGCACGTTCTACAGAGGCACTATAGAGACCTCCCCCCATTCTCAGCACGTTCTACAGAGGCACTATAGAGACCTCCCCCCATTCTCAGCACGTTCTACAGAGGCACTATAGAGACCTCCCCCCATTCTCAGCACGTTCTACAGAGGCACTATAGAGACCTCCCCCCATTCTCAGCACGTTCTACAGAGGCACTATAGAGACCTCCCCCCATTCTCAGCACGTTCTACAGAGGCACTATAGAGACCTCCCCCCATTCTCAGCACGTTCTACAGAGGCACTATAGAGACCTCCCCCCATTCTCAGCACGTTCTACAGAGGCACTATAGAGACCACCTGCTGACCACCTGCATCTGTCTGGACTGGAGCCTGCAGTGCCTCAGACTGGAAGTCTCTCCAGAGAGTGGTGAGGATCATCAGGACTCCTCTTCCTCCTATCCAGGAGATCACAAAAAGCCGCTGCCTGACCAGGGCCCCGAAAATCTGCAAAGACTCCTCCCACCCCCACCAAGGACTGTTTTTCACTGCTGGACTCTAGAAAGAGGTTCCACAGCCTCCGAAGCAGAACCTCCAGGTTGTGTAACAGCTTCTTCCCTCAGGCCATAAGACTCTTGAACGCATCACCATTCAATCATCCCCTCAACTACCCCCAAAATGGATGAACTGGCTGGAATAAAAAATCTACTATCTAATACTACTACCACCAAATCTACTACTATCTAATATTACTACTACTACTACCACCAAATCTACTACTATCTAATATTACTACTACTACTACCACCAAATCTACTACTATCTAATATTACTACTACTACTACCACCAAATCTACTACTATCTAATATTACTACTACTACTACCACCAAATCTACTACTATCTAATATTACTACTACTACCAAATCTACTACTATCTAATACTACTACTACTACCAAATCTACTACTATCTAATACTACTACTACTACCAAATCTACTATCTAATACTACTACCAAATCTTTTGTGTGAAAGGTGTTTATTGAACATTATGTTCCCAACAATAGTAAGACTATTGTGTGAAAGGTGTTTATTGAACATTATGTTCCAAACAATAGTAAGACTATTGTGTGAAAGGTGTTTATTGAACATTATGTTCCAAACAATAGTAAGACTATTGTGTGAAAGGTGTTTATTGAACATTATGTTCCCAACAATAGTAAGACTATTGTGTGAAAGGTGTTTATTGAACATTATGTTCCAAACAATAGTAAGACTATTGTGTGAAAGGTGTTTATTGAACATTATGTTCCAAACAATAGTAAGACTATTGTGTGAAAGGTGTTTATTGAACATTATGTTCCCAACAATAGTAAGACTATTGTGTGAAAGGTGTTTATTGAACATTATGTTCCAAACAATAGTAAGACTATTGTGTGAAAGGTGTTTATTGAACATTATGTTCCAAACAATAGCACGACTAACAGGCCTACCCTCTTCCTCGGACTGCTCGCCCTCCACATCCTCTGTAAGCTCCGCCTCCTCTTGCTCTGTAAAATGAGGCATGTTCAGCACATTGAATCTTCTGCCCACAATCTCTTTTTACCTTCAGTGGGAGCTGGCAGGACTGTCGTAACCACGGCAACCAGCAGGGACAGCAAAATGAAGTTCCTGATGAAACGCAAATCAATTATTTCCCTCAGAAACTTATTTGCTTCAGGGACAATAATCAATACTTGTCAATAAAGGGACACAAGTCATTCAGACTTAACTCCTATCAATATTTAGGATATATTTAGGATAATGTTGACATCTATAGTTATATTTTGATAAACAATCATAAATGAATCAGCACATACACAATGTTGACATCTATAGTTATATTTTGATAAACAATCATAAATGAATCAGCACGTACACAATGTTGACATCTATAGTTATATTTTGATAAACAATCATAAATGAATCAGCACGTACACAATGTTGACATCTATAGTTATATTTTGATAAACAATCATAAATGAATCAGCACATACACAATGTTGACATCTATAGTTATATTTTGATAAACAATCATAAATGAATCAGCACATACACAATGTTGACATCTATAGTTATATTTTGATAAACAATCATAAATGAATCAGCACGTACACAATGTTGACATCTATAGTTATATTTTGATAAACAATCATAAATGAATCAGCACGTACACAATGTTGACATCTATAGTTATATTTTGATAAACAATCATAAATGAATCAGCACGTACACAATGTTGACATCTATAGTTATATTTTGATAAAAACATCCTACTGGTAAAAGGCGCGTGCAAGAAAAACAACAGCAAAGTTACAATGTTACCCTCCCAAAAAGGGTACATACAGTATTTATCCAGGAGAGTCAAATGTCTTTGATAATAATACAAGAAGTGGACTGTTAATAACCGACATCAGCGACCATCTGCCACTCTTGACTATTTATGATGGCAACTACAGGAAGAAGAAGATTGACAAAAAGACATTTGAAAGACGCTGCACAGAAGAAGGAAGGATTTCCTTCAAGAAGGAACTGAGGAAACACATTTGGGACAATGTATACAATGAAGATGATGTAGATCAGTGGTCCGCGGACCGATTGGTACCGGGCCGCACAAGAAATTTAAAAAAATTTTTAAAAAATTAAAATTATATATATATATTTTTTTTTAAAAATTAAATCAACATAAAAACACTATATATATACATATTGTGTATGTGTATGTCAATATAGATCAATACAGTCTGCAGGTATACAGTCCGTAAGCACACATGATTGTATTTCTTTATGAAAAAGAAAAAAAGAAAAAAAAAATTAAAATTATTTTATTTTTTTAAATTAAATCAACATAAAAACACTATATATATACATATTGTGTATGTGTATGTCAATATAGATCAATACAGTCTGCAGGTATACAGTCCGTAAGCACACATGATTGTATTTCTTTATGAAAAAATAAAATAAAAAAATAATTCAAATTAATTTTTTTTTAAATTAAATCAACATAAAAACACTATATATATATACATATTGTGTATGTCAATATAGATCAATACAGTCTGCAGGTATACAGTCCGTAAGCACACATGATTGTATTTCTTTATGAAAAAGAAAAAAAGAAAAAAAAAATTAAAATTATTATTATTATTTTTTTTTTAAATTAAATCAACATAAAAACACTATATATATACATATTGTGTATGTGTATGTCAATATAGATCAATACAGTATGCAGGTATACAGTCCGTAAGCACACATGATTGTATTTCTTTATGAAAAAAAATAAAAATTAAAATTAAAATTAATTTTTATTTTTTATTTTTTAAATTGAATCAACATAAAAACACTATATATATACATATTGTGTATGTGTATGTCAATATAGATCAATACAGTCTGCAGGTATACAGTCCGTAAGCACACATGATTGTATTTCTTTATGAAAAAAAAAATAAAAATAAAATTAATTTTATTTTATTTTATTTTTTTAATTAAATCAACATAAAAACACTATATATATATATACATATTGTGTATGTGTATGTCAATATAGATCAATACAGTCTGCAGGTATACAGTCCGTAAGCACACATGATTGTATTTCTTTATGAAAAAAAAAAATTAAAAAAAATTAAAATGTATTTATTTTTTTTATTTTTTTAAATTAAATCAACATAAAAACACTATATATATATACATATTGTGTATGTGTATGTCAATATAGATCAATACAGTCTGCAGGTATACAGTCCGTAAGCACACATGATTGTATTTCTTTATGAAAAAAAAAAAATAATAATTAAAATTAATTTTTCTTTTTTTTTTTAAAATTAAATCAACATAAAAACACTATATATATACATATTGTGTATGTCAATATAGATCAATACAGTCTGCAGGTATACAGTCTGTAAGCACACATGATTGTATTTCTTTATGAAAAAAAAAAA
Organism: Entelurus aequoreus; assembly: GCF_033978785.1. Lineage (NCBI taxonomy): Eukaryota > Metazoa > Chordata > Actinopteri > Syngnathiformes > Syngnathidae > Entelurus > Entelurus aequoreus. The sequence goes on from NC_084735.1 coordinate 87,909,976, forward strand.
TTAAAATTTATTTATTTATTTTTAAAAAAAAAATTAAATCAACATAAAAACACTATATATATACATATTGTGTATGTGTATGTCAATATAGATCAATACAGTCTGCAGGTATACAGTCCGTAAGCACACATGATTGTATTTCTTTATGAAAAAAAAAAAAAAAAATTAAAATTAATTTTTTTAAATTTTTTTTTTAATTAAATCAACATAAAAACACTATATATATACATATTGTGTATGTCAATATAGATCAATACAGTCTGCAGGTATACAGTCCGTAAGCACACATGATTGTATTTCTTTATGAAAAAAATAAATAATAATAATAATAAAATAAATAAAATAACCCGGTCCGTAGGACAAATTTTCAAGCGTTGACCGGTCCCCAGCTACAAAAAGGTTGGGGACCACTGATGTAGATGATGCATATGGGAACACCTTTCTAACACTCTATGATAAACATTGCCCATGGAAAGAAGTTAGTAAGAAGCAAAGAAAAACAACCAACCGTGGATGACAAAAGGACTGAAAAATGCTTGTCACAAAAAAAAGACATTATATGGAATATTAATAACACAGACATCTATAAATATAAAAAGCAGCTAATTGGTATACTAGGAAGATGTAAGAAGGAATACTACAGACAATTATTACAGAGAGCAACATCCTAAATAGCATCATTAAAAATGCTGCTAAGAAAGATTACCCCCAGTACTTTCTAGAAGGAAATACAACAAATGGCAATATCAACCAAATAGTTGAACGTTTCAATGATGACTTTGTTAATATCGGAATAAATGTGGATCAAAGAATTCCAAATGCAGATGATGGATCAGTTGAGGACTTGAGTGAGCTCATAGACAGAAATCCCAATTCCAGGTTTCTTAAGAACGTGACAAAAGAAGAAATAATCTGAATTGTAAATCCAAGACCTCAAGCGACTGTCATGGAATAGATATGGTAAGCATAAAAAAAGGTTCTAGAAGACATTTCAGAACCTCTGACATATATCACCAACGTATCATTTCTAACCGGCATATCCATCAATTAATCACTATCATATCAATCAATTAATCACTATCATGTCCATCAATTAATCACTATCATGTCCATCAATTAATCACTATCATATCCATCAATTAATCACTATCATATCCATCAATTAATCACTATCATATCCATCAATTAATCACTATCATATCCATCAATTAATCACTATCATGTCCATCAATTAATCACTATCATATCCATCAATTAATCACTATCATATCCATCAATTAATCACTATCATATCAATCAATTAATCACTATCATGTCCATCAATTAATCACTATCATGTCCAACAATTAATCACTATCATATCCATCAATTAATCACTATCATATCGATCAATTAATCACAATCATATCCATCAATTAATCACTATCATATCCATCAATTAATCACTATCATGACCATCAATTAATGACTATCAAATCATCAATTAATCACTATCATATCCATCAATTAATCACTATAATATCAATCAATTAATCACTATCATGTCCATCAATTAATCACTATCATGACCATCAATTAATCACTATCATATCCATCAATTAATCACTATCATATCCATCAATTAATCACAATCATATCCATCAATTAATCACTATCATATCCATCAATTAATCACTATCATGACCATCAATTAATGACTATCAAATCATCAATTAATCACTATCATATCCATCAATTAATCACTATAATATCAATCAATTAATCACTATCATATCCATCAATTAATCACTATAATATCAATCAATTAATCACTATCATGTCCATCAAATAATCACTATCATGTCCAACAATTAATCACTATCATATCCATCAATTAATCACTATCATATCCATCAATTAATCACAATCATATCCATCAATTAATCACTATCATATCCATCAATTAATCACTATCATGACCATCAATTAATGACTATCAAATCATCAATTAATCACTATCATATCCATCAATTAATCACTATAATATCAATCAATTAATCACTACCATGTCCATCAATTAATCACTATCATGTCCATCAATTAATCACTATCATATCCATCAATTAATCACTATCATGTCCATCAATTAATCACTATCATGTCCATCAATTAATCACTATCATATCCATCAATTAATTACTATAATATCAATCAATTAATCACTATCATGTCCATCAATTAATCACTATCATGTCCATCAATTAATCACTATCATGTCAATCAATTAATCACTATCATGTCCATCAATTAATCACTATCATGTCCATCAATTAATCACTATCATGTCCATCAATTAATCACTATCATATCCATCAATTAATCACTATCATATCCATCAATTAATCACTATCATATCCATCAATTAATCACTATCATAGCCATCAATTAATCACTATCCTATCCATCAATTAATCACTATCATATCACTCAATTAATCACTATCATATCACTCAATTAATCACTATCATGTCCATCAATTAATCACTATCATGTCCAACAATTAATCACTATCATATCCATCAATTAATCACTATCATATCCATAAATTAATCACAATCATATCCATCAATTAATCACTATCATATCCATCAATTAATCACTATCATGACCATATATTAATGACTATCAAATCATCAATTAATCACTATCATATCCATCAATTAATCACTATAATATCCATCAATTAATCACTATCATATCCATCAATTAATCACTATCATGTCCATCAATTAATCACTATCATATCCATCAATTAATCACTATAATATCAATCAATTAATCACTATCATGTCCATCAATTAATCACTATCATGTCCATCAATTGATCACTATCATATCATCAATTAATCACTATCATATCCATCAATTAATCACTATAATATCAATCAATTAATCACTATCATTTCCATCAATTAATCACTATCATGTCCATCAATTAATCACTATCATATCCATCAATGAATCACTATCATATCCATCAATTAATCACTATAATATCAATCAATTAACCACTATCATGTCCATCAATTAATCACTACCATGTCCATCAATTAATCACTATCATGACCATCAATTAATCACTATCAAATCATCAATTAATCACTATCATGTCCATCACTTAATCACTATAATATCAATCAATTAATCACTATCATGTCCATCAATTAATCACTATCATATCAATCAATGAATCACTATCATGTCCATCAATTAATCACTATCCTATCCATCAATTAATCAATATCATATCCATCAATTAATCACTATAATATCAATCAATTAATCACTATCATGTCCATCAATTAATCACCATCATGTCCATCAATTAATCACTATCATATCCATCAATTAATCACTATCATATCCATCAATTAATCACTATCATGTCCATCAATTAATCACTATCATGTCCATCATTTAATCACTATCAAATCCATCAATTAATCACTATCATGACCATCAATTAATCACTATCAAATCATCAATTAATCACTATCATGTCCATCAATTAATCACTATAATATCAATCAATTAATCACTATCATGTCAATCAATTAATCACTATCATATCCATCAATTAATCACTATCATGTCCATCAATTAATCAATCACGATCATATCATCAATTAATCACTATCATATCTATCAATTAATCACTATCATGTCCATCAATTAATCACTATCATGTCCATCAATTAATCAATCACTATCATATCCATCAATTAATCTTTATTATATCCATCAATTAATCACTATCATGACCATCAATTAATCACTATCATATCCATCAATTAATCACTATCATATCCATCAATTAATCACTACCATGTCCATCAATTAATCACTATCATGCCCATCAATTAATCACTATCATATCCATCAATTAATCACTATCATGTCCATCAATTAATCACTATCTTGTCCATCAATTAATCAATCACGATCATATCCATCAATTAATCACTATCATATCTATCAATTAATCACTATCATGTCCATCAATTAATCACTATCATGTCCATCAATTAATCAATCACTATCATATCCATCAATTAATCAATCACTATCATATCCATCAATTAATCACTATCATATCCATCAATTAATCACTATCATGACCAGCAATTAATCACTATCATATCCATCAATTAATCACTATCATATCCATCAATTAATCACTATCATGTCCATCAATTAATCCCTATCATGACCATCAATTAATCACTATCATATCCATCAATTAATCACTATCATGTCCATCAATTAATCACTATGATATCTATCAATTAATCACTATCATATCCATCAATTAATCACTATCTTGTCCATCAATTAATCACTATCATATCCATCAATTAATCACTATCTTGTCCATCAATTAATCACTATCATATCCATCAATTAATCACTATCATGACCATCAATTAATCACTATCATGTCCATCAATTAATCACTATCATGTCCATCAATTAATCACTATCATAGCCATCAATTAATCACTATCATGTCCATTAATTAATCACTATGATATCTATCAATTAATCACTATCATATCCATCAATTAATCACTATCTTGTCCATCAATTAATCACTATCATGTCCATCAATTAATCACCATCATATCCATCAATTAATCACTATCATGTACATCAATCAATCACTATCATTTCAATTCGTCACTATCATGTCCATCAATTAATCCCTATCATATCCATCAATTAATCACTATCATATCTATCAATCAATCACTATCATGTCCATCAATTAATCACTATCATATCCATCAATTAATCACTATCATATAAATCAATTAATCACTATCATGTCCATCAATTAATCACTATCATATCTATCAATTAATCACTATCATGTCCATCAATTAATCACTATCATATCCATCAATTAATCACCATCATATCAATCAATTAATCACTATCATGTCCATCAATTAATCACTATCATGTCCATCAATTAATCACTATCATATCCATCAATTAATCACTATCATATCAATCAATTAATCACTATCATGTCCATCAATTAATCACTATCATGTCCATCAATTAATCACTATCATATCCATCAATTAATCACTATCATATCAATTAATCACTATCATATCCATCAATTAATCACTATCATATCTATCAATTAATCACTATCAAGTCCATCAATTAATCACTATCATGTCCATCAATTAATCACTATCATATCTATCAATTAATCACTATCATGTCCATCAATTAATCACTATCATGTCCATCAATTAATCAATCACTATCATATCCATCAATTAATCACTATTATATCCATCAATTAATCACTATCATGACCATCAATTAATCACTATCATATCCATCAATTAATCACTATCATATCCATCAATTAATCACTATCATGTCCATCAATTAATCACTATCTTGTCCATCAATTAATCAATCACGATCATATCCATCAATTAATCACTATCATATCTATCAATTAATCACTATCATGTCCATCAATTAATCACTATCATGTCCATCAATTAATCAATCACTATCATATCCATCAATTAATCAATCACTATCATATCCATCAATTAATCACTATCATATCCATCAATTAATCACTATCATGACCATCAATTAATCACTATCATATCCATCAATTAATCACTATCATATCTATCAATTAATCACTATCATATCCATCAAATAATCACTATCATGACCATCAATTAATAACTATCATGACCATCAATTAATCACTATCATATCCATCAATTAATCACTATCATATCCATCAATTAATCACTATCATGTCCATCAATTAATCACTATCATGACCATCAATTAATCACTATCATATCCATCAATTAATCACTATCATGTCCATCAATTAATCACTATGATATCTATCAATTAATCACTATCATATCCATCAATTAATCACTATCTTGTCCATCAATTAATCACTATCATATCCATCTATTAATCACTATCTTGTCCATCAATTAATCACTGTTATATCCATCAATTAATCACTATCATGACCATCAATTAATCACTATCATGTCCATCAATTAATCACTATCATGTCCATCAATTAATCACTATCATAGCCATCAATTAATCACTATCATGTCCATTAATTAATCACTATGATATCTATCAATTAATCACTATCATATCCATCAATTAATCACTATCTTGTCCATCAATTAATCACTATCATGTCCATCAATTAATCACCATCAAATCCATCAATTAATCACTATCATGTACATCAATCAATCACTATCATTTCAATTCGTCACTATCATGTCCATCGATTAATCCCTATCATATCCATCAATTAATCACTATCATATCTATCAATTAATCACTATCATGTCCATCAATTAATCACTATCATATCCATCAATTAATCACTATCATATAAATCAATTAATCACTATCATGTCCATCAATTAATCACTATCATATCTATCAATTAATCACTATCATGTCCATCAATTAATCACTATCATATCCATCAATTAATCACTATCATATCAATCAATTAATCACTATCATGTCCATCAATTAATCACTATCATGTCCATCAATTAATCACTATCATATCCATCAATTAATCACTATCATATCAATCAATTAATCACTATCATGTCCATCAATTAATCACTATCATATCCATCAATTACTCACTATCATATCCATCAATTAATCACTATCATGACCATCAATTAATCACTATCAAATCCATCAATTAATCACTATCATATCCATCAATTAATCACTATCATGTCCATCAATTAATCACTATCATGACCATCAATTAATCACTATCATATCCATCAATTAATCAATATCATATCCATCAATTAATCACTATCATATCCATCAATTAATCAATATCATATCCATCAATTAATCACTATCATGTCCATCAATTAATCAATATAATATCCATCAATTAATCACTATCATGTCCATCAATTAATCACTATCATGTCCATCAATTAATCACTATCATATCCATCAATTAATCACTATCATGTCCATCAATTAATCACTATCATGACCATCAATTAATCACTATCATATCCATCAATTAATCAATATCATATCCATCAATTAATCACTATCATGTCCATCAATTAATCAATATCATATCCATCAATTAATCACTATCATGTCCATCAATTAATCAATATAATATCCATCAATTAATCACTATCATGTCCATCAATTAATCACTATCATGTCCATCAATTAATCCCTATCATATCCATCAATTAATCACTATCATATCCATCAATTAATCACTATCATATCCATCAATTAATCACTATATTGGCCATCAATTAATCACTATCATGGTAATTAATTTGTGGTCATGTCATCAATAAGTCACTATCACTGTCATTAATTAGTGGTCAAGTAATCAATAAGTCACTATCATGGTAATTAATTAGTGGTCAAGTAATCAATAAGTCACTATCATGGTAATTAATTAGTGGTCATGTCATCAATAAGTCACTATCACTGTCATTAATTAGTGGTCAAGTAATCAATAAGTCACTATCATGGTAATTATTTAGTGGTCAAGTAATCAATAAGTCACTATCATGGTAATTAATTAATGGTCAAGTAATCAATAAGTCACTATCACTGTCATTAATTAGTGGTCAAGTAATCAATAAGTCACTATCATAGAGGTGTACTCACCAAGGTGACATGATGTGTGTGTTAATTAGTGGTCAAGTAATCAATTAGTGGTTAAGTAATCAATAAGTCACTATCATAGAGGTGTACTCACCAAGGTGACATGATGTGTGTGTTAATTAGTGGTTAAGTAATCAATTAGTGGTTAAGTAATCAATAAGTCACTATCATAGAGGTGTACTCACCAAGGTGACATGATGTGTTAATTAGTGGTTAAGTAATCAATTAGTGGTTAAGTAATCAATAAGTCACTATCATAGAGGTGTACTCACCAAGGTGACATGATGTGTGTTAATTAGTGGTTAAGTAATCAATTAGTGGTTAAGTAATCAATAAGTCACTATCATAGAGGTGTACTCACCAAGGTGACATGATGTGTGTGTTAATTAGTGGTTAAGTAATCAATAAGTCACTATCATAGAGGTGTACTCACCAAGGTGACATGATGTGTGTGTTAATTAGTGGTCAAGTAATCAATTAGTGGTTAAGTAATCAATAAGTCACTATCATAGAGGTGTACTCACCAAGGTGACATGATGTGTGTGTTAATTAGTGGTTAAGTAATCAATTAGTGGTTAAGTAATCAATAAGTCACTATCAGGTGTACTCACCAAGGTGACATGATGTGTGTGTTAATTAGTGGTCAAGTAATCAATTAGTGGTTAAGTAATCAATAAGTCACTATCATAGAGGTGTACTCACGAAGGTGACATGATGTGTGTGTTCATTAGTGGTCAAGTAATCAATTAGTGGTTAAGTAATCAATAAGTCACTATCATAGAGGTGTACTCACCAAGGTGACATGATGTGTGTGTTCATTAGTGGTCAAGTAATCAATTAGTGGTTAAGTAATCAATAAGTCACTATCATAGAGGTGTACTCACCAAGGTGACATGATGTGTGTGTTCATTAGTGGTCAAGTAATCAATTAGTGGTTAAGTAATCAATAAGTCACTATCATAGAGGTGTACTCACCAAGGTGACATGATGTGTGTGTTAATTAGTGGTTAAGTAATCAATTAGTGGTTAAGTAATCAAAAAGTCAGTATCAAGGTGTATAATCAATAAGTCAGTACCAAGGTGTATAATCAATAAGTCAGTATCAAGGTGTATAATCAATAAGTCAGTATCAAGGTGTATAATCAATAAGTCAGTATCAAGGTGTATAATCAATAAGTCACTATCAATGTGTATAATCAATAAGTCACTATGTATAATCAATAAATGACGGTGTATAATCAATAAGTCAGTATGTATAATCGATAAGTCAGTATGTATAATCAATAAGTCAGTATGTATAATCAATAAGTCACGGTGTATAATCAATAAGTCAGGGTGTATAATCAATAAGTCAGGGTGTATAATCAATATGTGAGTATGAAGTGTACTCACCAAGGCGACATGAAGGTGTATAATCAATAAGTCAGGGTGTATAATCAATAAGTCAGGGTGTATAATCAATATGTGAGTATGAAGTGTACTCACCAAGGCGACATGAAGGTGTATAATCAATAAGTCAGGGTGTATAATCAATAAGTGAGTATGAAGTGTACTCACCAAGGCGACATAAAGGTGTATAATCAATAAGTGAGTATGAAGTGTACTCACCAAGGCGACATGAAGGTGTATAATCAATAAGTCAGGGTGTATAATCAATAAGTGAGTATGAAGTGTACTCACCAAGGCGACATAAAGGTGTATAATCAATAAGTCAGGGTGTATAATCAATAAGTGAGTATGAAGTGTACTCACCAAGGCGACATAAAGGTGTATAATCAATAAGTCAGGGTGTATAATCAATAAGTGAGTATGAAGTGTACTCACCAAGGCGACATGAAGGTGTATAATCAATAAGTGAGTATGAAGTGTACTCACCAAGGTGACATGAAGGTGTATAATCAATAAGTCAGGGTGTATAATCAATAAGTGAGTATGAAGTGTACTCACCAAGGCGACATGAAGGTGTATAATCAATAAGTCAGGGTGTATAATCAATAAGTGAGTATGAAGTGTACTCACCAAGGAGACATGAAGGTGTATAATCAATAAGTCAGGGTGTATAATCAATAAGTGAGTATGAAGTGTACTCACCAAGGCGACATGAAGGTGTATAATCAATAAGTCAGGGTGTATAATCAATAAGTGAGTATCAAGTGTACTCACCAAGGCGACATGAAGGTGTATAATCAATAAGTCAGGGTGTATAATCAATAAGTGAGTATGAAGTGTACTCACCAAGGCGACATGAAGGTGTATAATCAATAAGTCAGGGTGCATAATCAATAAGTGAGTATGAAGTGTACTCACCAAGGCGACATGAAGGTGTATAATCAATAAGTCAGGGTGTATAATCAATAAGTGAGTATGAAGTGTACTCACCAAGGTGACATGAAGGTGTATAATCAATAAGTCAGGGTGTATAATCAATAAGTCAGGGTGTATAATCAATAAGTCAGTATGAAGTGTACTCACCAAGGCGACATGAAGGTGTATAATCAATAAGTGAGTATGAAGTGTACTCACCAAGGCGACATGAAGGTGTATAATCAATAAGTGAGTATGAAGTGTACTCACCAAGGCGACATGAAGGTGTATAATCAATAAGTGAGTATGAAGTGTACTCACCAAGGCGACATGAAGGTGTATAATCAATAAGTGAGTATGAAGTGTACTCACCAAGGCGACATGACGTCTGTGTGCATTCCAAACCCCAAGGCCCCTTTTTATACTAAGGGGGCGTGGCTTTGCTACAGTGGGGCGGGGCTTGTCCTACAGACAGTGTGGCTCTCTCTCTGGTTTGCTTTCAAAACTAGTCACTCGGACATGTGCTAACTTATTATATACACTTATTATATACACTTATTATATACACTTAGTATTTACACTCATTATATACACTTATTATATACACTTATTATATACACTTAGTATTCACACTCATTATATACACTTATTATATACACTTATTATATACACTCATTATATACACTTATTATATACACTTAGTATTTACACTCATTATATACACTTATTATATACACTTATTATATACACTCATTATATACACTTATTATATACACTTATTATATACACTTAGTATTCACACTCATTATATACACTTATTATATACACTTATTATACACACTCATTATATACACTTATTATATACACTTATTATATACACTTAGTATTCACACTCATTATATACACTTATTATATACACTCATTATATACACTTATTATATACACTTATTATATACACTTAGTATTCACACTCATTATATACACTTATTATATACACTTATTATATACACTTAGTATTTACACTCATTATATACACTTATTATATACACTTATTATATACACTTATTATATACACTTAGTATTTACACTCATTATATACACTCATTATATACACTTATTATATACACTTATTATATACACTTATTAATCACAGTCATTATATACACTTATTATTCACACTCATTATATACACTCATTATATACACTTATTATATACACTTATTATATACACTTAGTATTTACACTCATTATATACACTTATTATATACACTTATTATATACACTTATTATATACACTTAGTATTTACACTCATTATATACACTCATTATATACACTTATTATATACACTTATTATATACACTTATTATTCACAGTCATTATATACACTTATTATTCACACTCATTATATACACTCATTATATACACTTATTATATACACTTAGTATTTACACTCATTATATACACTTATAATATACACTTATTATATACACTTAGTATTTACACTCATTATATACACTCATTATATACACTTATTATATACACTTATTATATACACTTAGTATTTACACTCATTATATACACTCATTATATACACTTATTAAATACACTTATTGTATACACTTATTATTCACAGTCATTATATACACTTATTATTCACACTCATTATATACACTCATTATATACACTTATTATATACACTTAGTATTTACACTCATTATATACACTTATTATTCACACTCATTATATACACTTATTATATACACTTAGTATTTACACTCAGTATATACACTTATTATATACACTTATTATATACACTTAGTATTTACACTCATTATATACACTTATTATATACACTTATTATATACACTTAGTATTTACACTCATTATATACACTTATTATATACACTTATTATTCACAGTCATTATATACACTTATTATTCACACTCATTATATACACTCATTATATACACTTATTATATACACTTAGTATTTACACTCATTATATACACTTATTATATACACTTATTATATACACTTAGTATTCACACTCATTATATACACTTATTATATACACTTATTATATACACTCATTATATACACTTATTATATACACGTATTATATACACTTAGTATTCACACTCATTATATACACTTATTATATACACTTATTATATACACTTAGTATTTACACTCATTATATACACTTATTATATACACTTATTATATACACTTCGTATTTACACTCATTATATACACTCATATACACTTATTATATACACTTATTATATACACTTATTCACATTCATTATATACACTTATTATTCACACTCATTATATACACTCATTATTTACACTTATTATATACACTTAGTATTTACACTCATTATATACACTTATTATATACACTTATTATATACACTTATTATATACACTTAGTATTTACACTCATTATATACACTCATTATATACACTTATTATATACACTTATTATATACACTTAGTATTTACACTCATTATATACACTCATTATATACACTTATTATATACACTTATTATATACACTTATTATTCACAGTCATTATATACACTTATTATTCACACTCATTATATACACTCATTATATACACTTATTATATACACTTAGTATTTACACTCATTATATACACTTATTATTCACACTCATATACACTCATTATATACACTTATTATATACACTTAGTATTTACACTCATTATATACACTTATTATATACACTTATTATATACACTTAGTATTTACACTCATTATATACACTTATTATATACAGTTATTATTCACAGTCATTATATACACTTATTATTCACACTCATTATATACACTCATTATATACACTTATTATATACACTTAGTATTTACACTCATATACACGTATTATATACACTTATTATATACACTTAGTATTTACACTCATTATATACACTTATTATATACACTTATTATATACACTTATTATATACACTCATTATATACACTTATTATATACACTTATTATCTAAACTTAGTATTTACACTCATTATATACACTTATTATCTACACTTATTATATACACTTAGTATTTACACTCATTATATACACTTATTATATACACTTATTATCTACACTTAGTATTTACACTCATTATATACACTTATTATATACACTTAGTATTTACACTCATTATATACATTATTATATACACTTATTATATACACTTAGTATTTACACTCATTATATACACTTATTATATACACTTATTATGTACACTTAGTATGTACACTCATTATATACACTTATTATATACACTTAGTATTTACACTCATTATATACACTTATTATATACACTTATTATATACACTTAGTATTTACACTCATTATATACACTTATTGTCTACACTTAGTATTTACACTCATTATATACACTTATTATCTACACTTAGTATTTACACTCATTATATACACTTATTATCTACACTTAGTATTTACACTCATTATATACACTTATTATATAAACTTAGTATTTACACTAATTATATACACTTATTATATACACTTATTATATACACTTAGTATTTACACTCATTATATACACTCATTATATACACTTATTATATACACTTATTATATACACTTATTATTCACAGTCATTATATACACTTATTATTCACACTCATTATATACACTCATTATATACACTTATTATATACACTTAGTATTTACACTCATTATATACACTTATTATATACACTCATTATATACACTCATTATATACACTTATTATATACACTTAGTATTTACACTCATTATATACACTTATTATATACACTTATTATATACACTTAGTATTTACACTCATTATATACACTTATTATATACACTTATTATTCACAGTCATTATATACACTTATTTTTCACACTCATTATAAACACTCATTATATACACTTATTATATACACTTAGTATTTACACTCATATACACTTATTATATACACTTAGTATTTACACTCATTATATACACTTATTATATACACTTATTATATACACTTATTATATACACTCATTATATACACTTATTATATACACTTATTATCTACACTTAGTATTTACACTCATTATATACACTTATTATCTACACTTATTATATACACTTAGTATTTACACTCATTATATACACTTATTATATACACTTATTATCTACACTTAGTATTTACACTCATTATATACACTTATTATATACACTTAGTATTTACACTCATTATATACATTTATTATATACACTTATTATATACACTTTGTATTTACACTCATTATATACACTTATTATATACACTTATTATGTACACTTAGTATGTACACTCATTATATACACTTATTATATACACTTAGTATTTACACTCATTATATACACTTATTATATACACTTATTATATACACTTAGTATTTACACTCATTATATACACTTATTATCTACACTTAGTATTTACACTCATTATATACACTTATTATCTACACTTAGTATTTACACTCATTATATACACTTATTATATAAACTTAGTATTTACACTCATTATATACACTTATTATATACACTTATTATATACACTTATTATATACACTTAGTATTTACACTCATTATATACACTTATTATATACACTTAGTATTTACACTCATTATATACACTTATTATATACACTTATTATATACACTTAGTATTTACACTCATTATATACACTTATTATCTACACTTAGTATTTACACTCATTATATACACTTATTATCTACACTTAGTATTTACACTCATTATATACACTTATTATCTACACTTAGTATTTACACTCATTATATACACTTATTATATAAACTTAGTATTTACACTCATTATATACACTTATTATATACACTTATTATATACACTTAGTATTTACACTCATTATAGACACTTATTATATACACTTATTATGTACACTTAGTATTTACACTCATTATATACACTCATTATATACACTTATTATATACACTTAATATTTACACGTATTATATACACTTATTATATACACTTAATATTTACACTTAATACATACACTTATTATATACACTTATTATATACACTTAATATTTACACTTATTACATACACTTATTATATGCACTTATTATATACACTTATTATTTACACTTAATATTTACACTTATATTTACACTTATTATATGCACTTATTATATACACTTATTATAAACACTTATTAAATACACTTATTATATACACTTATACACACATTAAATACACTTATCATATACACTTATTTTATACACTTAATATTTACATTTATTATATACACTTAATATACACACTCATCTACACTCATTATATACAATCATTATATACACATATTATATACACTTAATATTTACACTTATTATATACACTTATTATCTACACTCATTATTTACACTCATTACATACACTCATTATATACACTTAATATTTACACTTAATATTTACACTTAATATTTACACTTATTATATACACTTATTATCTACACTCATTATATACACTTATTATATACACTTAATATTTACACTTATTATATACACTTATTATATACACTCATTATCTACACTCATTATATACACTCATTATATACACTTAATATTTACACTTATTATATACACTTATTATCTACACTCATTATATACAATCATTATATACACTTATTATATACACTTAATATTTAAACTTATTATATACACTTATTATCTACACTCATTATATTCACACATTATATACACTCATTATTTACACTTATTATATACACTTATTAAATACACTTAGTATTTACACTTATTATATACCCTTAATATTTACACTTAATATTTACACTTATATACACTTATTATCTACACTCATTATATACACTTATTATACACATGTATTATATCCACTTAATATTTCCACTTATTATATACACTTATTATATACACTTAATATTTACACTTATTATATACACTCATATACACTCATTATATATACTCATTATATACACTCATTATATACACTTATTATATACACTTATTATACCGTATTTCCTTGAATTGGCGCCGGGAATATAGTATTCGCCTGCCTAGAATTACAGCCGGGTCAAACTCGTTTCGCAAAATAATTAGCGCATGCTTGGCACTTCCGCCGGGTCAAATATGAGTCATTAAATGACTCCCGCCTCCAGGTGGTAGAGGGCGCTAGTGATCCTTCTTGCGACTACCAGTACTGCAGGAGACAGGTACTGCAGAAGAAGACAACAAGCAGCAAGCATGCAGCAATTGTTTGCTTGCACTTTTAACATGGAGGATTACATATCTAAAATAAAACCGTTTTCTAAACTGGACTTTCAATCGAAGCAGGAGGTAATAATTAAAGGAATATCTCCAGAGACTTTTAAAATTGAAGAAAGATGAGAAAGACTGCCTTTGATCAGAAGCAGCTGCACATGGACCCATCTACAAGTAAAGGTAAGATCATAATAACGTTTTTTTTATTAAATGTGTTTTTAATGATAAGGTATGCGCCGGAGTGAGAAGAGGTTTTAAAATAATTAGAGCATGCTTGCTCATTCCACATGGTTTTGGTAACCGCAGGAGTGAGAAGAGGTTTTAAATTAATTAGCGCCCCTGCGGCTATTCAAGGAAATACGGTATACACTCATTATATACCCTTATTATATCCACTCATTATATACACTTAATATATACACTTATTATATGCAATTATTATATACACTAATTACTGTATATACACTCATTATATACACTTATTATATTCACTTATTATATACACTTAGTGTATCTCATTATATACACTTATTATAAACTCCTATTATATACACTTATTTTACCTTATTATATACACTTATTTTATACACTTATTGTACCGTATTATATACACTTATTTTATACACGTATTGTACCTTATTATATACACTTATTATACCTTATTGTAAACCCTTATTATATACACTTATTGTACCTTATTATATACTCTTATTGTACCTTATTATATACACTTATTATATGCACGTATTATATACACTTATTGTACTTTATTATATACACTTATTATAAACACTTATAATATACAATTTTTATACACACCTATTATATACACGTATTGTACCTTATTATATACACTTATTACATACACTTATGATATACACTTATTGTACCTTATTATATACACTTACTATAAACACTTATTATATACACTTATTATACCTTATTATATACACTTATTATATACACTTATTGTACCTTATTATATACACTTACTGTACCTTATTTTATACACTTATTGTACCTCATTATATACACATATTATATACAATTATTGTACCTTATTATATACTTTTATTGTACCTTATTATATACACTTATTATATACACTTATTGTACCTTATTATATATACTTATTATATACACTTATTGTACCTTATTATATACACTTATTACATACACTTATGATATACACTTATTGTACCTTATTATATACACTTACTGTAAACACTTATTATATACACTTATTATACCTTATTATATACACTTATTATATACACTTATTGTACCTTATTATATACACTTATTGTACCTTATTTTATACACTTATTGTACCTCATTATATACACATATTATATACAATTATTGTACCTTATTATATACTTTTATTGTACCTTATTATATACACTTATCATATACACTTATTGTACCTTATTATATATACTTTTTATATACACTTATTGTACCTTATTATATACACTTATTATATACACTTTTTGTACCTTATTATATACACTTATTGTACCTTATTATATGCTATTATTATATACACTTATTGTTCCTTATTATATACACTTATTATATACACTTATTGTACCTTATTATATACACTTATTGTAACGTATTGTATACACTTATTATATACACTTATCATATACACTTAATTATACACCTATTATATACACTTAATTTACCTCATTATATACACTTATTGTACCTCATTATATACACTTATTGTACCTCATTATATACACGTAATGTACCTTGTTATATACACTTATTGTACCTCATTATATACTTTTACTTTATTGAGTACACATATTGTACCTTATTGAGTACACAGATTGTACCTTATTGAGTACATGTAGTGTACCTTATTGTGTACACCTATTGTACCTTATTGAGTACCCTATCTGTACCTTATTGAGTACACTTATTGTACCTTATTGAGTACATGTATTGTACCTTATTGTGTACACCTATTGTACCTTATTGAGTACCCTTATTGTACCTTATTGTGTACACCTATTGTACCTTATTGAGTACCCTTATTGTACCTTATTGAGTACACTTATTGTACCTTATTGAGTACACGTATTGTACCTTATTGTGTACACCTATTGTACCTTATTGAGTACACTTATTGTACCTTATTGAGTACACTTATTGTACCTTATTGAGTACACATAGTGTACCTTATTGTGTACATGTATTGTATCGTATTGTGTACACTTATTGTACTTTATTGAGTACACTTATTGTACCTTATTGAGTACACTTATTGTACCTTATTGAGTACACGTATTGTACCTTATTGTGTACACCTATTGTACCTTATTGAGTACACTTATTGTACCTTATTGAGTACACTTATTGTACCTTATTGAGTACACATAGTGTACCTTATTGTGTACATGTATTGCATCTTATTGTGTACACTTATTGTACTTTATTGAGTACACTTATTGTACCTTATTGAGTACACTTTTTGTACCTTATTGAGTACACGGTTGTACCTTATTGTGTAGACTTATTGTACCTTATTGAGTACACATATTGTACCTTATTGAGTACACATATTGTACCCTATTGTGTACATGTATTATATCCTTTTTTGTACGTACACCTACTGTACCTTATTGAGTACACTTATTGTACCTTATTATATACATTTATTGTACCTCATTATATACATTTATTTTACCTCATTATATACACTTATTGTACATCATTATGTACACTTAGTGTACCTCATTATATACACTTATTGTACATCATTATGTACACTTAGTGTACCTCATTATATACACTTATTGTACCTCCTTATGTACACGTATTGTACCTTGAGTATGCGTATTGTACATTTTTGTGTGCACGTATTGTACCTTATTGAGTACACTTATTGTACCTTTTTGAGTACACGTATTGTACCTTATTGTGTACACCTTTTGTACCTTATTGAGTACACTTTTTATACCTTATTGAGTACACGTAATGTACCTTATTGTATACACTTATTGTTACTTATTGAGTACACTTATTGTATCTTATTGAGTACACATATTGTACCTTATTGTGTACACTTATTGTACTTTATTGAGTACAGGTATTGTACCTTATTGTGTACACCTATTGTACCTTATCGTGTACACGTATTGTACCTTATTGAGTACACTTATTGTGTACACACTTGCATTAGTAGAAATTAAAGGACATGTTTACATTGACAGTGTAGTTGTAAACACACAAGGGGTGGTAAGTTTGTTTACATTATAAATGTCTGTCCATTCACACACGCACACACACAGTCAAGTACACACCTTTACACAACTCATTGTTTACATTATAAATGTCTGTCCATTCACACACGCACACACACAGTCAAGTACACACCTTTACACAAGTCATTGTTTACATTATAAATGTCTGTCCATTCACACACGCACACACACAGTCAAGTACACACCTTTACACAACTCATTGTTTACATTATAAATGTCTGTCCATTCACACACGCACACACACAGTCAAGTATACACCTTTACACAACTCATTGTTTACATTATAAATGTTTTTCCATTCACACACGCACACACACACAGTCAAGTACACACCTTTACACAACTCATTGTTTACATTATAAATGTTTTTCCATTCACACACGCACACACACACAGTCAAGTATACACCTTTACACAACTCATTGTTTACATTATAAATGTCTGTCCATTCACACACGCACACACATAGTCAAGTACACACCTTTACACAACTCATTGTTTACATTATAAATGTTTGTCCATTTACAGACGCACACACACAGTCAAATACACACCTTTACACAACTCATTGTTTACATTATAAATGTCTGTCCATTCACACACGCACACACACAGTCAAGTACACACCTTTACACAACTCATTGTTTACATTATAAATGTCTGTCCATTCACACACACACACACACACACACACACACACACACACACACACACACACACACACACACACACACACACACACACACACACACACACACACACACACACACACACACACACACACACACACACAGTCAAGTAGACACCTTCACACAACTCATTGTTTACATTATAAATGTTTGTCCATTCACACACGCACACACACAGTCAAGTACACACCTTTACACAACTCATTGTTTACATTATAAATGTCTGTCCATTCACACACACACACACACACACAGTCAAGTAGACACCTTCACACAACTCATTGTTTACATTATAAATGTTTGTCCATTCACACATGCACACACACACAGTCAAGTATACACCTTTACACAACTCATTGTTTACATTATAAATGTCTGTCCATTCACACACGCACACACATAGTCAAGTACACACTTTTACACAACTCATTGTTTACATTATAAATGTTTGTCCATTCACAGACGCACACACACAGTCAAGTACACACCTTTACACAACTCATTGTTTACATTATAAATGTCTGTCCATTCACACACACACACACACACACACACAGTCAAGTACACACCTTTACACAACTCATTGTTTACATTATAAATGTCTGTCCATTCACACACGCACACACACAGTCAAGTACACACCTTTACACAACTCATTGTTTACATTATAAATGTATGTCCATTCACACACGCACACACATAGTCAAGTACACACCTTTACACAACTCATTGTTTACATTATAAATGTCTGTCCATTCACACACGCACACACACAGTCAAGTACACACCTTTACACAACTCATTGTTTACATTATAAATGTCTGTCCATTCACACACGCACACACACAGTCAAGTACACACCTTTACACAACTCATTGTTTACATTATAAATGTCTGTCCATTCACACACACACACACACACACACACACACACACACACACACACACACACACACACACACACACACACACACACACACACACACACACACACACACACACACAGTCAAGTAGACACCTTTACACAACTCATTTTTTACATTATAAATGTCTGTCCATTCACACACACACACACACACACACACACACACACACACACACACACACACACACACACACACACACACACACACACACACACACACACACACACACAGTCAAGTAGACACCTTTACACAACTCATTGTTTACATTATAAATGTCTGTCCATTCACACACACACACACAGTCAAGTAGACACCTTCACACAACTCATTGTTTACATTATAAATGTCTGTCCATTCACACACACACACACACACACACACACACACACACACAGTCAAGTACACACCTTTACACAACTCATTGTTTACATTATAAATGTCTGTCCATTCACACACGCACACACATAGTCAAGTACACACCTTTACACAACTCATTGTTTACATTATAAATGTCTGTCCATTCACACACGCACACACACAGTCAAGTACACACCTTTACACAACTCATTGTTTACATTATAAATGTCTGTCCATTCACACACACACACACACACACACACACAGTCAAGTAGACACCTTTACACAACTCATTGTTTACATTATAAATGTCTATCCATTCACACACACACACACACACACACACACACACACACACACACACACACACACACACACACACACACACACACACACACACACACACACAGTCAAGTAGACACCTTTACACAACTCATTGTTTACATTATAAATGTCTGTCCATTCACACACGCACACACAGTCAAGTACACACCTTTACACAACTCATTGTTAACATTATAAATGTTTGTCCATTCACACACGCACACACACAGTCAAGTACACACCTTTACACAACTCATTGTTTACATTATAAATGTCTGTCCATTCACACACACACACACACACACAGTCAAGTACACACCTTTACACAACTCATTGTTTACATTATAAATGTCTGTCCATTCACACACACACACACACACACACACACACACACACACACACACACACACACACACACATACACACACACACACACACACACACACACACAGTCAAGTACACACCTTTACACAACTCATTGTTTACATTATAAATGTCTGTCCATTCACACACACACACACACACACACAGTCAAGTAGACACCTTCACACAACTCATTGTTTACATTATAAATGTTTGTCCATTCACACACGCACACACACAGTCAAGTACACACCTTTACACAACTCATTGTTTACATTATAAATGTCTGTCCATTCACACACACACACACACACACACACACACACACACACACACACACACACACACACACACACACACACACACACACACACACACACACACACACACACACACACACACACACACACAGTCAAGTAGACACCTTTACACAACTCATTGTTTACATTATAAATGTCTGTCCATTCACACACACGCACACACAGTCAAGTAGACACCTTTACACAACTCATTGTTTACATTATAAATGTCTGTCCATTCACACACGCACACACACAGTCAAGTACACACCTTTACACAACTCATTGTTTACATTATAAATGTCTGTCCATTCACACACACACACACACACACACACACACACACACACACACACACACACACACACACACAGTCAAGTACACACCTTTACGCAACTCATTGTTTACATTATAAATGTCTGTCCATTCACACACACGCACACACAGTCAATTAGACACCTTTACACAACTCATTGTTTACATTATAAATGTCTGTCCATTCACACACACGCACACACAGTCAATTAGACACCTTTACACAACTCATTGTTTACATTATAAATGTCTGTCCATTCACACACACACACACAGTCAAGTACACACCTTTACACAACTCATTGTTTACATTATAAATGTCTGTCCATTCACACACACACACACACACACACACACACACACACACACACACACACACACACACACACACACACACACACACACACACACACACACACACACACACACACACACACACACACACACACACACAGTCAAGTAGACACCTTTACATAACTCATTTTTTACATTATAAATGTCTGTCCATTCACACACACACACACACACAGTCAAGTAGACACCTTTACACAACTCATTGTTTACATTATAAATGTCTGTCCATTCACACACGCACACACATAGTCAAGTACACACTTTTACACAACTCATTGTTTACATTATAAATGTCTGTCCATTCACACACACACACACAGTCAAGTACACACCTTTACACAACTCATTGTTTACATTATAAATGTCTGTCCATTCACACACGCACACACACAGTCAAGTACACACCTTTACACAAGTCATTGTTTACATTATAAATGTCTGTCCATTCACACACGCACACACACAGTCAAGTACACACCTTTACACAACTCATTGTTTACATTATAAATGTCTGTCCATTCACACACGCACACACAGTCAAGTACACACCTTTACACAACTCATTGTTTACATTATAAATGTCTGTCCATTCACACACGCACACACAGTCAAGTACACACCTTTACACAACTCATTGTTTACATTATAAATGTTTGTCCATTCACACACGCACACACACAGTCAAGTACACACCTTTACACAACTCATTGTTTACATTATAAATGTCTGTCCATTCACACACACACACACACACACACACACACACACACACACACACACACACACACACACACAGTCAAGTACACACCTTTACACAACTCATTGTTTACATTATAAATGTCTGTCCATTCACACACACACACACACACACACACACACACACACACACACACACACACACACACACACACACACACATACACACACACACACACACACACACAGTCAAGTAGACACCTTTACACAACTCATTGTTTACATTATAAATGTCTGTCCATTCACACACACACACACAGTCAAGTACACACCTTTACACAACTCATTGTTTACATTATAAATGTCTGTCCATTCACACACACACACACACACACACACACACACACACACACACACACACACACACACACACACACACACACACACACACACACAGTCAAGTACACACCTTTACACAACTCATTGTTTACATTATAAATGTCTGTCCATTCACACACACGCGCACACAGTCAAGTAGACACCTTTACACAACTCATTGTTTACATTATAAATGTCTGTCCATTCACACACACACACACACACACAGTCAAGTACACACCTTTACACAACTCATTGTTTACATTATAAATATCTGTCCATTCACACACACGCACACACAGTCAAGTAGACACCTTTACACAACTCATTGTTTACATTATAAATGTCTGTCCATTCACACACACGCACACACAGTCAAGTAGACACCTTCACACAACTCATTGTTTACATTATAAATGTTTGTCCATTCACACACGCACACACACAGTCAAGTACACACCTTTACACAACTCATTGTTTACATTATAAATGTCTGTCCATTCACACACACACACACACACACACACACACACACACACACACACACACACACACACACACACACACACACACACACACACACACACACACACACACACACACACACACACACACACACACAGTCAAGTAGACACCTTTACACAACTCATTGTTTACATTATAAATGTCTGTCCATTCACACACACGCACACACAGTCAAGTAGACACCTTTACACAACTCATTGTTTACATTATAAATGTCTGTCCATTCACACACACACACACACAGTCAAGTACACACCTTTACACAACTCATTGTTTACATTATAAATGTCTGTCCATTCACACACACACACACACACACACACACACACAGTCAAGTACACACCTTTACACAACTCATTGTTTACATTATAAATGTCTGTCCATTCACACACACGCACACACAGTCAAGTAGACACCTTTACACAACTCATTGTTTACATTATAAATATCTGTCCATTCACACACACGCACACACAGTCAAGTAGACACCTTTACACAACTCATTGTTTACATTATAAATGTCTGTCCATTCACACACACACACACACAGTCAAGTACACACCTTTACACAACTCATTGTTTACATTATAAATATCTGTCCATTCACACACACGCACACACAGTCAAGTAGACACCTTTACACAACTCATTGTTTACATTATAAATGTCTGTCCATTCACACACGCACACACACAGTCAAGTACACACCTTTACACAACTCATCGTTTACATTATAAATGTCTGTCCATTCACACACACACACACACACACACACACACACACACACACACACACACACACACACACACACACACACACACACACAGTCAAGTACACACCTTTACACAACTCATTGTTTACATTATAAATGTCTGTCCATTCACACACACGCGCACACAGTCAAGTAGACACCTTTACACAACTCATTGTTTACATTATAAATGTCTGTCCATTCACACACACACACACACACACAGTCAAGTACACACCTTTACACAACTCATTGTTTACATTATAAATATCTGTCCATTCACACACACGCACACACAGTCAAGTAGACACCTTTACACAACTCATTGTTTACATTATAAATGTCTGTCCATTCACACACACGCACACACAGTCAAGTAGACACCTTCACACAACTCATTGTTTACATTATAAATGTTTGTCCATTCACACACGCACACACACAGTCAAGTACACACCTTTACACAACTCATTGTTTACATTATAAATGTCTGTCCATTCACACACACACACACACACACACACACACACACACACACACACACACACACACACACACACACACACACACACACACACACACACACACACACACACACACACACAGTCAAGTAGACACCTTTACACAACTCATTGTTTACATTATAAATGTCTGTCCATTCACACACACGCACACACAGTCAAGTAGACACCTTTACACAACTCATTGTTTACATTATAAATGTCTGTCCATTCACACACACACACACAGTCAAGTACACACCTTTACACAACTCATTGTTTACATTATAAATGTCTGTCCATTCACACACACACACACACACACACACACACACAGTCAAGTACACACCTTTACACAACTCATTGTTTACATTATAAATGTCTGTCCATTCACACACACGCACACACAGTCAAGTAGACACCTTTACACAACTCATTGTTTACATTATAAATATCTGTCCATTCACACACACGCACACACAGTCAAGTAGACACCTTTACACAACTCATTGTTTACATTATAAATGTCTGTCCATTCACACACACACACACACAGTCAAGTACACACCTTTACACAACTCATTGTTTACATTATAAATATCTGTCCATTCACACACACGCACACACAGTCAAGTAGACACCTTTACACAACTCATTGTTTACATTATAAATGTCTGTCCATTCACACACACGCACACACAGTCAAGTAGACACCTTTACACAACTCATTGTTTACATTATAAATGTCTGTCCATTCACACACGCACACACACAGTCAAGTACACACCTTTACACAACTCATTGTTTACATTATAAATGTCTGTCCATTCACACACACGCACACACAGTCAAGTAGACACCTTTACACAACTCATTGTTTACATTATAAATGTCTGTCCATTCACACACGCACACACACAGTTAAGTATACACCTTTACACAAGTCAGTATTTTGTGGAGCCTAATCCCACCCGGTTCTAGTTTCACAAAGTTCTGCTGCTGAAGGCTGAGCTGCCCTGATTACCACAGTAGACCCCCTTCAAAATAAAAGTACTGCTGAGTTTTTAGGCAGTCAATATGAAAGAAAGGACAAAAAGTGTGTGTGTGTGACCGTGTGAAGACCACCAGGCTTTCTCATTCCAGCTCTCAGTGAAACCTCATCTTCTTCATCCCAGTCGCTCTTCCATGCGGCCGAGCTGCAGTCCGGAGTAACCTGACTCCGCCTCCTCCTCCGCCAGCTTCTGGCACTCTATGGTCCGAAGACAAAAATGCTGTTTTTTGAAACGTGGACTTTCCTGTTCAAACTGAAATAGGTTGTAGTTAAGGGCAAGAATGCAAGGAACAGTTGTGGTCAGAACCTTCTAGCTGTGCCACAAGCCACACAGAAAGACTAAGACTAAGACTAAGACTAAGACTATGGGATTTGCTGGCTGTGAATGACAATATGAACTGACCAGGTTCACACCTCATTGAGGTGACTTTCACAACAAAAGAACAGTTCAAGCACATCTTCACACATCCCTAAGTCTGCTATTGCCGGTAGAAGAAGAGTTGAGGACGGCTCTCACTGTCCACCATGAAAAGGAACACAAAAACTTGGCCATGAATGGAAAGTTTATTAGTGGGTTGTGAGAACCACGGATCATTCTGTATGTACACGTTCATCCGTCAGAGTGAAGAGCCAAGTACTGATTACGTTTTGGCTCTTACCAAACAAGTCCAGTGAGGCAGTCCCACGCTTGATTCTGAAAACACAAAAGAGGCAAACGTAAAAACCAAACCGGCCTGCACAAATCCCCAACTCGGGTGGTCTGCGGCTCGAAAAGGAGAATCCATGTTTCCATGGGTGGGGGTGGGGGGGTGACTTTACCTGCCTCCCTGCAGAAAGAAGGTCTGATTCACTCCTGTAAGAAGAACCACAATTCAAGTCTTCCTTGTCACTTCTTACTTTGAATCAAGAGTTTGAAGTTCAAGTGGGAATGTGAGCTTACCATTTGAGGTGGGGGTGTAGGGTCTGGTTGCTCAATAGGAGTTGCTGTCAAAACAAAACAACAAAATAAGTTTAATTCAAGAGTTTTTGCAAATTACTGTAAGGACTTGTTCCAAATCCCTTTGAAGTTACCTTCAGTGGAATCAAAGACTTGGGAGCTCTCTTCAGGTTCTTCAACATTCTGCTCCTCCTCGATGGTGTCTCTGCTGCTGTCACTTGCATCCTTGGAAGAGTTTTCTTCTTCCCCTTTGATCACCACTGGGTCCCCTTCCTCAAGGTAGGACTCCTCAGACAAATCTATTTCTGGTATGTCCCTTCCCTCTTCCACCTGTATCTCGTCCTCATCTACCACCTCAGGCCCCACTTCACCGCCTTCCTCTAAATCGAGCATGTCATGGTCATCACCAGTGTCATCCATGTCAGTTGTGGCTAATTCAGACTCAGGCTCAGAATCGCTGCCGGTCTTCTTGTTGTCCTCACCCACCTCAGAACTTGACTCTGATAACAGAAAGTGCCAGAATTTAAAACTTTGACATCACGTCTCAATCTGGGATGGGGTGAGGTTGTCATTTTAGAATAAAACAGCAGCTGACCTGATTGTAACTCTGCTGACTCTAGAGATTTAGGCAATTCCACAGACTCGGATGATTCAGCAAACTCTGGTGTTTTTACAGACTCTGGTGCTTCTGCAGACTCTGGTGATTCGGCAAACTGTTGTGTTTCTATGGACTCTGGTGTGTCTACGGGCTCCAGTGTGTCTACGGACTCTGGTGATTCAGCAGACTCTGGTGATTCTATGGAATCTAGTGTTTCTACGGACTCTGGTGATTCAGCAGACTCTGGTGTTTCTACGGACTCTGGTGATTCAGCAGACTCTGGTGTTTCTACGGACTCTGGTGATTCAGCAGACTCTGGTGTTTCTACGGACTCTGGTGATTCAGCAGACTCTGGTGTTTGTACGGATTCTGATGATTCATCAGACTCTGGTTTGTCTGCAGACTCTGGTGATGCCGCAGACTCTGGTGATTCTGAGGACTCTTCTGTTTCCACAGACTCTGGTGATTCTGCATACTCTGGAACTGTCCAAAAAGTGTTTTTGGTTTACTTTTGTGCTGCTGTAGGAAATGAGAACATCTGTTTTTTTGTAACAATCCTGAGGTCATGTCTGAAGCCTTTCTGACCTGACTGAACAAAGCACACTACCTGAATCTGGAGAGTCCGATACACCTGTGAACATGACACTTTGTCAAGTCCCACAACACAACACAACACAACAGGCTACATGACTATTGACGATTTTGAAGAATCAGACCACCTTGTAGTTCCGCTTGGTTGTCCTCAACAGTTGGTTGTGCTGACAGACAGAAGTAAATGGTAAATGGGTTATACTTGTATAGCACTTTTCTACCTTCAAGGTACTCAAAGCGCTTTGACACTATTTTCACATTCACACACTGATGGCGGGAGCTGCCATGTAGGGCCCTAACCACCACCCATCAGGCGCAAGGGTGAAGTGTCTTGCTCAAGGACACAACGGACGTGACGAGGTTGGTAGAAGGTGGGGATCGAACCAGGAACCCTCAGGTTGCTGGCACGGCCACTCTCCCAACCACGCCACGGCGTCCCCAGTGTGGATTACTCAAGTGAACGATATGACAACTTATCCACCACAAGCTCACACCTTACCTCCAGCTTCTTCTTGGGAGTGGTCAACACCTGGGGACAGAAATGGTCTTTGATGATGAAACATTATCCGAGTAAGGGTGGTGCATGCTCTTCCTTACCTGGGGAATCTGATGTGTCGTGTGAGTCAGGAGCTAAAATGAAGGAGCAAATAAAGGGGGACAATACGTTTGAACAAAACACACCAGCAAGACTATTTTTTCTTAAAGAAAACTAAAATGACAAACAGGGTAATCTACTCCTCCTACTTATAGCACACACAGTCACACATATATAAGACTTTGGGGGATTGTCCTGCGGGGAGGCATGGCGGGGGGATGAGGATGCCTCCTATGGGGCTCCAGTCCTCCTGTCTTGTCCCCTGCTCGGCCATCCCTCAATCTTAGCTGCATATTAGACACTTAGGATTTGGAGGGCTCGGCTTGGTTGGGACCCCCCAAGACCTTGAAGTCCCCCAATTTTAATGGCATTATTAGTTCCCACAAGCATACATATCTCACTCACGCTACAGTACACGCATCAATAGGGACTGGAGGTCGGCTGTAATGGCTGACCTCCTAATTTTAACTACACAGTAGACACTCTGGGGGGCTTGTACACATGCATGTGGGGGGTTGGGGTTCGGCGCACCCCTCATTGCCTCGTCGGCCGGCGCGGATTGCGGGGACTGCGTTCTGGTGGCCTGCCAGGCTTTTATTCATTTATTATTATTATTATTATTATTATTTTTTTAATTTTAAATTTTAAATTTTAAATTTTAATTTTATTTATTTTATTTTATTTTTATTGTATTTATTTATTTTTATTTGTTATTTTTAATTTAATTTAATTTTATTTGTATATATTCTTTTTTTAATTAAAAAAAAAAAAATTATTATTATTATTTTTGTTTAATCTTATTATTTATTTGTGTGTGGCGTCGCGCGGGTCTCGCTTCCTGTTGGGTGGGGTCCGTGCCCGTGTGGCCCGACCTTGCGCTGTGGGGTCTCTGTTGGCGACTTGATGTGGTGGCGGCGCGGCGCCCGTGTCTGGTCTGGATGCTGTGTCTCGGTTGTTTGGGCGGTGGTGTGTTTGTGCGGGTTTGGGTTGGGGTGGTGGGGTCTTTTGGTGGGGGGGGGGGGGGGGTGTTGGTGTCTCTTGTTTGCGCGTTGGCGTTTGGGCTTGCTGGTGGGCTGGCGCTGGCTGGTATCTGTGATCCTGTTGGCGTGTGGTTGCCGGTCGCAGTTTTTTTTGATCGCTTTGATTTGATTGGGTGGTGCTGGCTGTCTGGGGGTGTTGCGGCTGCTGTTTCTGCTAACGTTTGTTTGTGGTGTGGGCGCCCGTGGCTGCTGGGTCTGGTGCAGGGGGGTGGCTGATGTTGTGACTGGTGGCAGCGCGCGCGCGTGGTGGTTGTCGGGGCTGACAAACTGTGTATATGTATGTATATGTGTGTGTATGTAGGTATGTATGTATGTATATATATGTGTATGTGTGTGTATGTGTATGTGTATGTGTATGTATATAGATATGTATGTATATTTCTGGGGGTACGTTCTGGGCCTGTCTGTCAGGTGGGGGTCGGCGCCTCAGGCTACTGCATTCGGACTGCGTGTCTGGAGCTCCTGGGTCCCACCGTCCATCCCTTCCGGGTGCCCGTCTTGGTTGGGGCCTGCTGGGTCTGGTCCCTGTGTCTACTGTGGTAGCTTGGTGCTGCAGGGTATTCCGAGGTGCTGCGAGTCGGCCAGTTGTTGGGGTAGTGACCTTGTGTGTCAGCATGTCTGTGATCTTCTTTTAATTCTTTTAAAAAAAAAAAAGATTTAATTATTTATTTATTTTTATTTTTTAATATATTTTATTAATATTATTATTATTATTTATTTTTTATTTTTTTCCTCTACCTCAGGGGAGGGACTCGGCGGGGCGGTTGCTGGTTGTTCCATCTCCATCGTTGGGGTCCCTGTGGGTGGGGTGGGTGGTTCCCGTGGCCCCGTGCTGGGTGGTCCTGTGGCGGCCGACTTGGGTGGGGTGGCCGGGGGCTGGCCGGGGGCTGGCCGGGGGCTGGCCTCGCCGCGCTCTCCGGGGGTGGGGGGAGGGCTCATGGGGGCCCGGTTGCCGGTGGGGCGGGGGCGGTCTTCCCGTCCGGTTGCGGGGGGTCTCCGGGCCCCTCGGGTGGGGCGTCCCGCCTTTCTGCCCGTGTGGGGTGTGGTCTGTGGTCTCTCGCTGGCTTGGGGTCTTGCTGTCCCCTGCTTTTCTCGTGCCTTGTCCTCTGCCGGGTGCGTCTGTCTGCGGCCCGCTGCTGGCCCTTGTGGGCGGCGCGGTGGGCCGGGCTCTGGGGTTCCTGTCGCTGTCCGGCTTGGCTGCGTGGGGGCGGTGGCCCCTGGTTCCCTGGGCACCACACCTACTGTTTGTGGGTTGGGCTCTCGGGGAGGCTGGGGCCGTACTCTGGCTCCCGCACACACTGGGAGTCAAATGTATTGTACATGCAAATTCACATATACTCACACACATACATACACACATACATAGGTACCTATGCTCCCACATACATATACAAATACTGTACATATTTACACACTCAAAGTTTGTACATCCACACGCACACTCATTATACAAATATACACATACTGTACATATACATTCACTGTACAAACACACATATACACATACTGTATATATACATTCACTGTACAAGCACACATATACACATACTGCACATATACATTCACTGTACAAACACACATATACACATACTGTACATATACATTCACTGTACAAGCACACATATACACATACTGTACATATACATTCACTGTACAAACACACATATACACATACTGTACATATACATTCACTGTACAAACACACATATACACATACTGTACATATACATTCACTGTACAAACATACATATACACATACTGTACATATACATTCACTGTACAAACATACATATACACATACTGTACATATACATTCATTGTACAAGCACACATATACACATACTGTACATATACATTCACTGTACAAACACACATATACACATACTGTACATATACATTCACTGTACAAACACACATATACACATACTGTACATATACATTCACTGTACAAACATACATATACACATACTGTACATATACATTCACTGTACAAACATACATATACACATACTGTACATATACATTCACTGTACAAACATACATATACACATACTGTACATATACATTCATTGTACAAGCACACATATACACATACTGTACATATACATTCACTGTACAAACATACATATACACATACTGTACATATACATTCACTGTACAAACATACATATACACATACTGTACATATACATTCATTGTACAAGCACACATATACACATACTGTACATATACATTCACTGTACAAACACACATATACACATACTGTACATATACATTCACTGTACAAACATACATATACACATACTGTACATATACATTCACTGTACAAACATACATATACACATACTGTACATATACATTCATTGTACAAGCACACATATACACATACTGTACATATACATTCACTGTACAAACACACATATACACATACTGTACATATACATTCACTGTACAAACACACATATACACATACTGTACATATACATTCACTGTACAAGCACACATATACACATACTGTACATATACATTCACTGTACAAACACACATATACACATACTGTACATATACATTCACTGTACAAACACACATATACACATACTGTACATATACATTCACTGTACAAGCACACATATACACATACTGTACATATACATTCACTGTACAAACACACATATACACATACTGTACATATACATTCACTGTACAAACACACATATACACATACTGTACATATACATTCACTGTACAAACACACATACACACATACTGTACATATACATTCACTGTACAAACACACATATACACATACTGTACATATACATTCACTGTACAAACACACATATACACATACTGTACATATACATTCACTGTACAAACATACATATACACATACTGTACATATACATTCACTGTACAAACATACATATACACATACTGTACATATACATTCATTGTACAAGCACACATATACACATACTGTACATATACATTCACTGTACAAGCACACATATACACATACTGTACATATACATTCACTGTACAAACATACATATACACATACTGTACATATACATTCACTGTACAAACATACATATACACATACTGTACATATACATTCATTGTACAAGCACACATATACACATACTGTACATATACATTCACTGTACAAACACACATATACACATACTGTACATATACATTCACTGTACAAACATACATATACACATACTGTACATATACATTCATTGTACAAGCACACATATACACATACTGTACATATACATTCACTGTACAAACACACATATACACATACTGTACATATACATTCACTGTACACACACACATACACACATACTGTACATATACATTCACTGTACAAACACACATACACACATACTGTACATATACATTCACTGTGAATTGTTGTTGTTTGCGGATGACTCTGCCCTGCTGGTATCAGACAAGGACAAGTCACAGGTGGAGAAAATCCTCAGTGCTGAGCTGTGTAGAACTTGCACCTGGCTCGCTGACAACAAGCTAGCCATCCACTTGGGTAAAACTGAATCCATCCTGGTTGGGTCCCACATCAACCTTAAGAAAGTCAGTGACTTCACTATAAAAGTGGGTGACATTGTTATCACCAGGAAAGATGAGGTCACCTACCTAGGTTCCATTCTAGAGGCTAACCTTTCCTGTGATAAAATGGCAACCAAGGTCATCAGAAAGGTTAACCAACGAACAAGATTTCTTTACAGAATCTCCTCTCTGGTCAACAAAAGCACCTTGAGGATTCTGGCGGGAACTCTCGTTCAACCCTTTTTCCATTACGCATGCACCTCCTGGTACCCTAGCACCTCCAAAACCCTCAAATCTAAACTCCAAACATCTCAGAACAAGCTAGTCAGGTTACTTCTAGACCTCCACCCCAGATCCCACCTCACTCCTACCCACTTCTCTAAAGTGGGCTGGCTCAAGGTGGAGGACAGAGTTAAACAACTTGCACTGAGCCTAGTCTATAAAATCCGCTACACCTCCCTGATACCGAAGTACATGTCAAACTACTTCCTTAACGTAAATGACCGCCATAACCACAACACCAGGGGGAGCTCCACTAACCACGTTAAACCCAGATTCCCAACTAACAAAGGTCTTAACTCATTCTCTTTCTATGCCACATCAATGTGGAATGCACTCCCAACAGGTGTAAAAGAAAGGGCATCTCTATCCTCCTTCAAAACCGCAATAAAAGTTCACCTCCAGGCAACTACAACCCTAAACTAACACTCTCCCCGGATTGTTAATAATCAAATGTATTACTTAAGTGTTGAAAGTAAAAGAAAAAGCTAATAAAAATATATGACTTTATGAGTGGGACACCAAATATATTTAGTGGTATTGTATTTACTAAGCCCCCCGCGACCCCGAAGGGAATAAGCGGTAGAAATTGGATGGATGGATGGATGGATGTATTAAAATAACTAACCTAAAGAAAGAAAGACGTATAAAAATGAGGAATAACAAGAAGTAAACTTTTGTTTCTTCATGCTGTTAACTATCTGCACACGCTGGAAAGGAGTAGTAGCACAATAATGAATGTATTGACAGTTGATGTGTTTACTTGGTAAATAAGTAAACCGTCTTGAAGGAATATAACCTGACCAAACATCCTACATTATGTGGGCCCCGTGAGACTTTGGGCTCTATAAAGTGTGGCCCTCTTCATGAAATAGTCCTGATCATTTGTGTATATAAACATGATGCAATGTTTTCAACAATCCTACAAAACTTCTATTTGTGATGTAGCCCCGCCCACTCCTTACCTGGTGGTAATGTCCCAGGTGGTGCTGTGGGTGTTCCTGCAAGCACACACACAATGTTCACACTTGGACTTGGACTTGGACCCAGGGAGGATGTCAACATGTTTGTGTTTACCATCAAGGTGAGCAAGGAGCACCGCACTTCTGTCTGCAACATAAACACACCATCAATGGATTGTTTACTTCTTTGTTTACCATCAATGGATTGTTTACTTCTTTGTTTACCAACAATGGATTGTTTACTTCTTTGTTTACCATCAATGGATTGTTTACTTCTTTGTTTACCATCAATGGATTGTTTACTTCTTTGTTTACCAACAATGGATTGTTTACTTCTTTGTTTACCATCAATGGATTGTTTACTTCTTTGTTTACCAACAATGGATTGTTTACTTCTTTGTTTACCAACAATGGATTGTTTACTTCTTTGTTTACCAACAATGGATTGTTTACTTCTTTGTTTACCATCAATGGATTGTTTACTTCTTTGTTTACCAACAATGGATTGTTTAGTTGTTTGTTTACCAATAACCTCACTGGAATAGATTGTTTAGTTGTTTGTTTACCAATAATCTCAAGATGGCGGCGCCCTGCTTGGCTGCGGAGGCTCGTGGTAGTAATTAACTTTTTTGTCCAATATATCGGTAAACTCTGTAAATGTCCAAGTTAACTTCCAGCGTAGTCACACCATGGTAACATACGACCGCCAGACAATTTGACATGTAAACAAGTTAACAAGTTAACAAGTTAACTTCCAGCGTAGTCACACCATGGTAACATGTCCAAGTTAACTTCCAGCGTAGTCACTCCATGGTAACATACGACCACCAGACAATTTGACATGTAAACAAGTTAACAAGTTAACTTCCAGCGTAGTCACACCATGGTAACATGTCCAAGTTAACTTCCAGCGTAGTCACACCATGGTAACATGTCCAAGTTAACTTCCAGCGTAGTCACACCATGGTAACATGTCCAAGTTAACTTCCAGCGTAGTCACACCATGGTAACATACGACCGCCAGACAATTTGACATGTAAACAAGTTAACAAGTTAACTTCCAGCGTAGTCACACCATGGTAACATGTCCAAGTTAACTTCCAGCGTAGTCACACCATGGTAACATGTCCAAGTTAACTTCCAGCGTAGTCACTCCATGGTAACATACGACCACCAGACAATTTGACATGTAAACAAATCCAACAGTTTTAGATGCGTATACGCTGGACCTCCTCGGTAGCACGGGAATACCACACCCAGCGGCCTGTGAAGCAGCGCAGCCAAGTACCAGCGGGGACCGTCGATGGAGGAGACGTAAGCGGTGTGATCGGAAGCAGAAACGGGGATGCCAAGCGGGGCTAACAACAAAGCTAAAAGCTAATCCTCACAGAATGCTGCTTCCTTCCATCCTGCCTTCAAATGTCTGCTCCCAATCATGGATTCTGTTACTTGGTGCCATCTTATAAGTAAGCTAGCTGTTCCCCTGTTACCATGCTAATGTTAGCATGCTAACATTTTATGCTAACATTTGAGCTAATTTCGTACTTTTTAACCTAATAACCATGGATTCTTTTACTTGGCGCCATCTTAAATATATGCTAGCCTTTCACTTGTTTGCATGCTAGTTTTAGCATTTTAATATTAGCACGCTAACATTTTATGCTAGCTTTTTAGTTAAATTCTTACTTTTTAACTTAATAGTCATGGATTTCGTTAGACTTGGGGACATGTTGACTAAAAACCTAAAACCTTTAAAGGAAAGTCTGAAAACACAGATTCAGTTGATACGTTGTTGTCTTAAAAAAAATAGAAGGAAGTCGTTCTGACTCTGAAACTCCAAAGACAAATCAGGTGGAACGTGAAAAATGTTATTATTGGTGACATACCAGGAAGTGGAGCTGCCAGGCAGACCGTGACAAGAGTGAAGAGCAGGAACAGCATCAGAAACCTGGAACAAACACACAATGAACAAGTGTCTTACACAAACACACACAATGAACAAGTGTCTTACACAAACACACAATGAACAAGTGTCTTACACAAACACACACAATGAACAAGTGTCTTACACAAACACACACAATGAACAAGTGTCTTACACAAACACACACAATGAACAAGTGTCTTACACAAACACACACAATGAACAAGTGTCTTACACAAACACACACAGTGAA
This sequence comes from Entelurus aequoreus, assembly GCF_033978785.1. Classification (NCBI taxonomy): domain Eukaryota; kingdom Metazoa; phylum Chordata; class Actinopteri; order Syngnathiformes; family Syngnathidae; genus Entelurus; species Entelurus aequoreus. Next base: position 87,947,935 of record NC_084735.1, read on the forward strand.
CAAGTGTCTTACACAAACACACACAGTGAACAAGTGTCTTACACAAACACACACAATGAACAAGTGTCTTACACAAACACACAATGAACAAGTGTCTTACACAAACACACAATGAACAAGTGTCTTACACAAACACACACAATGAACAAGTGTCTTACACAAACACACAATGAACAAGTGTCTTACACAAACACACAATGAACAAGTGTCTTACACAAACACACACAATGAACAAGTGTCTTACACAAACACACACAGTGAACAAGTGTCTTACACAAACACACACAGTGAACAAGTGTCTTACACAAACACACACAGTGAACAAGTGTCTTACACAAACACACAATGAACAAGTGTCTTACACAAACACACACAGTGAACAAGTGTCTTACACAAACACACACAATGAACAAGTGTCTTACACAAACCCACACAATGAACAAGTGTCTTACACAAACACACACAGTGAACAAGTGTCTTACACAAACACACAATGAACAAGTGTCTTACACAAACACACACAGTGAACAAGTGTCTTACACAAACACACACAATGAACAAGTGTCTTACACAAACACACACAGTGAACAAGTGTCTTACACAAACACACACAGTGAACAAGTGTCTTACACAAACACACACAATGAACAAGTGTCTTACACAAACACATACAGTGAACAAGTGTCTTACACAAACACACACAATGAACAAGTGTCTTACACAAACACACACAATGAACAAGTGTCTTACACAAACACACACAGTGAACAAGTGTCTTACACAAACACACACAATGAACAAGTGTCTTACACAAACCCACACAATGAACAAGTGTCTTACACAAACACACACAGTGAACAAGTGTCTTACACAAACACACAATGAACAAGTGTCTTACACAAACACACACAGTGAACAAGTGTCTTACACAAACACACACAATGAACAAGTGTCTTACACAAACACACACAGTGAACAAGTGTCTTACACAAACACACACAGTGAACAAGTGTCTTACACAAACACACACAATGAACAAGTGTCTTACACAAACACATACAGTGAACAAGTGTCTTACACAAACACACACAATGAACAAGTGTCTTACACAAACACACACAATGAACAAGTGTCTTACACAAACACACACAGTGAACAAGTGTCTTACACAAACACACACAATGAACAAGTGTCTTACACAAACACACACAATGAACAAGTGTCTTACACAAACACACACAATGAACAAGTGTCTTACACAAACACACACAATGAACAAGTGTCTTACACAAACACACACAGTGAACAAGTGTCTTACACAAACACACACAATGAACAAGTGTCTTACACAAACACACACAGTGAACAAGTGTCTTACACAAACACACACAGTGAACAAGTGTCTTACACAAACACACACAATGAACAAGTGTCTTACACAAACACACACAGTGAACAAGTGTCTTACACAAATACACATAGTGAACAAGTGTCTTACACAAACACACACAGTGAACAAGTGTCTTACACAAACACACACAATGAACAAGTGTCTTACACAAACACACACAGTGAACAAGTGTCTTACACAAACACACACAATGAACAAGTGTCTTACACAAACACACACAATGAACAAGTGTCTTACACAAACACACACAATGAACAAGTGTCTTACACAAACACACACAATGAACAAGTGTCTTACACAAACACACACAATGAACAAGTGTCTTACACAAACACACACAGTGAACAAGTGTCTTACACAAACACACACAATGAACAAGTGTCTTACACAAACACACAATGAACAAGTGTCTTACACAAACACACACAATGAACAAGTGTCTTACACAAACACACACAATGAACAAGTGTCTTACACAAACACACAATGAACAAGTGTCTTACACAAACACACACAATGAACAAGTGTCTTACACAAACACACACAGTGAACAAGTGTCTTACACAAACACACACAATGAACAAGTGTCTTACACAAACACACACAGTGAACAAGTGTCTTACACAAACACACACAGTGAACAAGTGTCTTACACAAACACACACAATGAACAAGTGTCTTACACAAACACACACAATGAACAAGTGTCTTACACAAACACACACAGTGAACAAGTGTCTTACACAAACACACACAATGAACAAGTGTCTTACACAAACACACACAGTGAACAAGTGTCTTACACAAACACACACAATGAACAAGTGTCTTACACAAACACACACAATGAACAAGTGTCTTACACAAACACACACAGTGAACACAAACAGGGGTGAGGAGTCAGTTAAGCTAGAACTAGCCAGCGCCAGGCTGGATAATCCATGTACGCATAGCAATTCTCTTAGAATAATACACAATTCACATAATGTTTTTTCTGTTGTGTCTGTGTCAGAGGTGGACATGCAAATTATGATATGTCCAGTCTATTGCAGCACCAAGCAAACAATCGGAAAATTCCCGTCATATCAATTCCTAGATATGGTCGAAACTATTTAAAGTGCACTACGCATAATAAACGCAACATTGTTAATATTGCTACTACAGATAATCTTAACAAAAACTCGTCAAAACAGCCCAATACCTATAATATGGGCTTTTTAAACATAAGATCATTGTCTCCCAAGGCGTTATTAGTTAATGAGGTCATTAGAGACAACAATCTTAACGTCATTGGTCTTAGCGAAACCTGGCTCAAACCGGACAAATTTTTTGCGCTCAATGAGGCATCTCCTCCTAACTATACGAATGCGCATGTTGCCCGCCCTCTTAAAAGGGGAGGGGGTGTCGCACTAATATACAATGAAAATTTCAACCTTACCCCTAACCTAAATAATAAATATAAATCGTTTGAGGTGCTTACTATGATGTCTGTCACACCGCTACCTCTCGACCTGGCTGTTATCTACCGCCCCCCTGGGCCCTATTCGGACTTTATCAGTGAATTCTCAGAGTTCGTTGCTGATCTAGTGACGCACGCCGACAATATAATCATAATGGGGGACTTTAATATGCATATGAATACCCCTTCGGACCCTCAGTGCGTGGCGCTCCAAACCATAATTGATAGCTGTGGTCTTACACAAATAATACATGAACCCACGCATCGCAACTGTAATACAATAGATCTAGTGCTTGTCAGGGGTGTCACCACCTCCAAAGTTATGATACTTCCATATACTAAAGTAATGTCCGATCATTACCTTATAAAATTTGAAGTTTTGACTCATTGTCAACAAGCTAATAATAATAATAACTGCTATAGCGGCCGCAACATTAATGCTGCCACAACGATGACTCTTGCTGACCTACTGCCTTCGGTAATGGCACCATTCCCAAATTATGTGGGCTCTATTGATAACCTCACTAACAACTTTGACGATGCCTTGCGCGAAATTATTGATAGTATAGCACCGCTAAAGCAAAAAAGGGCCCCTAAAAGGCGCAACCCATGGTTTACAGAAGAAATTAGAGCTCATAAATTATCATGCAGAAAACTGGAACGCAAATGGCGCGCGACTAAACTTGAGGTTTTCCATCAAGCATGGAGTGATAGTTTAATAACTTATAAACGCATGCTTACCTTAGCTAAAGCTAAATACTACTCAAATCTCATCCGCCTCAACAAAAACGATCCTAAATTTCTGTTTAGTACAGTAGCATCGCTAACCCAACAAGGGACTCCTCCCAGTAGCTCCACCCACTCGGCAGATGACTTTATGAATTTCTTTAATAAGAAAATTGAAGTCATTAGAAAAGAGATTAAAGACAACGCATCTCAGCTACAACTGGGTTCTATTAACACAAATACGACTGTATATACGACGGATACCGCCCTCCAAAATAGTCTCTCTATTTTTGATGAAATAACATTAGAGGAATTATTACAGCGTGTAAGTGGGATAAAACAAACAACATGTTTACTTGACCCACTTCCTGGGAAACTTATCAAGGAACTGTTTGTATTATTAGGTCCATCAGTGTTAAATATTATAAACTTATCACTTTCCTCCGGCACTGTTCCCCTAGCATTCAAAAAAGCGGTTATTCATCCTCTGCTCAAAAGACCTAACCTCGATCCTGACCTCATGGTAAACTACCGACCGGTCTCCCACCTTCCGTTTATTTCCAAAATTCTCGAAAAAATTGTTGCACAGCAGCTAAATGAACACTTAGTGACTAACAATCTCTGTGAACCTTTTCAATCCGGTTTCAGGGCAAATCACTCTACGGAGACAGCCCTCGCAAAAATGACTAATGATCTATTGCTAACGATGGATTCTGATGCGTCATCTATGTTGCTGCTTCTTGATCTTAGCGCCGCTTTCGATACTGTTGATCATAATATTTTATTAGAGCGTATCAAAACACGTATTGGTATGTCAGACTTAGCCTTGTCTTGGTTTAACTCTTATCTTACTGACAGGATGCAGTGCGTCTCCCATAACAATGTGACCTCGGACTATGTCAAGGTAACGTGCGGAGTTCCCCAGGGTTCGGTTCTTGGCCCTGCACTCTTTAGTATTTACATGCTGCCGCTGGGTGACATCATACGCAAGTACGGTGTTAGCTTTCACTGTTATGCTGATGACACTCAACTCTACATGCCCCTAAAGCTGACCAACACGCCGGACTGTAGTCAGCTGGAGGCGTGTCTTAATGAAATTAAACAATGGATGTCCGCTAACTTTTTGCAACTCAACGCTAAGAAAACGGAAATGCTGATTATCGGTCCTGCTAGACACCGACATCTATTTAATAATACCACCTTAACATTTGACAACCAAACAATTAAACAAGGAGACTCGGTAAAGAATCTGGGTATTATCTTCCACCCAACTCTCTCGTTTGAGTCACACATTAAAAGTGTTACTAAAACAACTCTCTCGTTTGAGTCACACATTAAGAGTGTTACTAAAACAACTCTCTCGTTTGAGTCACACATTAAAAGTGTTACTAAAACAACTCTCTCGTTTGAGTCACACATTAAGAGTGTTACTAAAACGGCCTTCTTTCATCTCCGTAATATCGCTAAAATTCGTTCCATCTTGTCCACTAGCGACGCTGAGATCATTATTCATGCGTTCGTTACGTCTCGTCTCGATTACTGTAACGTTTTATTTTCGGGCCTCCCTATGTCTAGCATTAAAAGATTACAGTTGGTACAAAATGCGGCTGCAAGGCTTTTGACAAAAACAAGAAAGTTTGATCATATTACGCCTATACTGGCTCACTTGCACTGGCTTCCTGTGCACTTAAGATGCGACTTTAAGGTTTTACTACTTACGTATAAAATACTACACGGTCAAGCTCCAGCCTATCTCGCCGATTGTATTGTACCATATGTCCCGACAAGAAATCTGCGTTCAAAGAACTCCGGCTTATTAGTGATTCCCAGAGCCCAAAAAAAGTCTGCGGGCTATAGAGCGTTTTCTATTGGGGCTCCAGTACTCTGGAATGCCCTCCCGGTAACAGTTAGAGATGCTACCTCAGTAGAAGCATTTAAGTCCCATCTTAAAACTCATTTGTATAATCTAGCCTTTAAATAGACCCCCCCTTTTTTAGACCAGTTGATCTGCCGTTTCTTTTCTTCTCTCCTCTTCTCCCCTGTCCCTTGCGAGGGGGAGTTGCATAGGTCCGGTGGCCATGGATGAAGTGCTGGCTGTCCAGAGCCGGGACCCCGGGTGGACCACTAGCCTGTGCATCGGTTGGGGACATCTCTGCGCTGCTGACCCGTCTCCGCTCGGGATGGTTTCCTGTTGGCCCCGCTGTGGACTGGACTCCCGCTGATGTGTTGGATCCACTGTGGACTGGACTTTCACAATGTTATGTCAGACCCACTCGACATCCGTTGCTTTCGGTCTCCCCTAGAGGGGGGGGGTTACCCACATATGCGGTCCTCTCCAAGGTTTCTCATAGTCATTCACCGACGTCCCAGTGGGGCGAGTTTTTCCTTGCCCGTATGTGGGCTCTGTACCGAGGATGTCGTTGTGGCTTGTACAGCCCTTTGAGACACTTGTGATTTAGGGCTATATAAATAAACATTGATTGATTGATTGATTGAACAAGTGTCTTACACAAACACACACAATGAACAAGTGTCTTACACAAACACACACAATGAACAAGTGTCTTACACAAACACACACAGTGAACAAGTGTCTTACACAAACACACACAGTGAACAAGTGTCTTACACAAACACACAATCAATCAATCAATCAAAGTTTACTTATATAGCCCTAAATCACAAGAGTCTCAGTCCAGTCCATAGTGGATCTAACATAATAGTGTGAGAGTCCAGTCCATAGTGGATCTAACATAATAGTATGAGAGTACAGTCCATAGTGGATCTAACATAATAGTGTGAGAGTCCAGTCCATAGTGGATCTAACATAATAGTGTGAGAGTCCAGTCCATAGTGGATCTAACATAATAGTATGAGAGTACAGTCCATAGTGGATCTAACATAATAGTGTGAGAGTCCAGTCCATAGTGGATCTAACATAATAGTGAGAGTCCAGTCCATAGTGGATCTAACATAATAGTGTGAAAGTACAGTCCATAGTGGATCTAACATAATAGTGTGAGAGTCCAGTCCATAGTGGATCTAACATAATAGTGTGAGTCCAGTCCATAGTGGATCTAACATAATAGTGTGAAAGTACAGTCCATAGTGGATCTAACATAATAGTGTGAGAGTACAGTCCATAGTGGATCTAACATAATAATGTGAGAGTCCAGTCCATAGTGGATCTAACATAATAGTGTGAGTCCAGTCCATAGTGGATCTAACATAATAGTGTGAAAGTACAGTCCATAGTGGATCTAACATAATAGTGAGAGTCCAGTCCATAGTGGATCTAACATAATAGTGTGAGAGTCCAGTCCATAGTGGATCTAACATAATAGTGTGAGAGTACAGTCCATAGTGGATCTAACATAATAGTGTGAAAGTACAGTCCATAGTGGATCTAACATAATAGTGTGAGAGTCCAGTCCATAGTGGATCTAACATAATAGTGTGAGAGTCCAGTCCCTAGTAGATCTAACATAATAGTGAGAGTCCAGTCCATAGTGGATCTAACATAATAGTGAGAGTCCAGTCCATAGTGGATCTAACATAATAGTGAGAGTCCAGTCCATAGCGGATCTAACATAATAGTGAGAGTCCAGTCCATAGTGGATCTAACATAATAGTGTGAGAGTCCAGTCCATAGTGGATCTAACATAATAGTGTGAGAGTCCAGTCCATAGTAGATCTAACATAATAGTGTGAAAGTACAGTCCACAGTGGATCTAACATACTAGTGTGAGAGTCCAGTCCATAGTGGATCTAACATAATAGTGTGAAAGTACAGTCCATAGTGGATCTAACATAATAGTGAGAGTCCAGTCCATAGTGGATCTAACATAATAGTGTGAGAGTCCAGTCCATAGTGGATCTAACATAATAGTGTGAAAGTACAGTCCATAGTGGATCTAACATAATAGTGAGAGTCCAGTCCATAGTGGATCTAACATAATAGTGTGAGAGTCCAGTCCATAGTGGATCTAACATAATAGTGTGAAAGTACAGTCCATAGTGGATCTAACATAATAGTGTGAGAGTCCAGTCCATAGTGGATCTAACATAATAGTGTGAAAGTACAGTCCATAGTGGATCTAACATAATAGTGTGAGAGTCCAGTCCATAGTGGATCTAACATAATAGTGTGAGAGTCCAGTCCATAGTGGATCTAACATAATAGTGTGAGAGTCCAGTCCATAGTGGGGCCAGCAGGAGATGATATTGAGTGGGTTAGGGTCAGCAGCAGAGATGCCAAGACAATGAACAAGTGTTCTACACAATGAACACAACGTCCATAAGAAAGTTCAGGCCATGGATCAAAGTGTCCCAAAGAAAGATGTTGACCGAGGACACGTCAATGGTTCTTTTGTTGCTTGTTGGTGTGCAAAGTCAACAATGAGACAAAGAAGGTGTTCAAAGTCAGCAAAGAGACAAAGAAGGTGTGCAAAGTCAACAATGAGACAAAGAAGGTGTGCAAAGTCAACAATGAGACAAAGAAGGTGTGCAAAGTCAACAATGAGACAAAGAAGGTGATCCTCCTGTGCAAGAACACAAAACCTCTTTTCTTCTCCGGCCGTAATAAGCCAGCCAGTCCTCTGGCTCAACAGGTGCCAGTCTTCATGAGTCTTCCAAGAAACGCTGGCTGGACGGTCCACTAAATGTTCTTAGTTTGACTCAAGTTCTGAATGAGTGTCCACATCTTTACACAAGTCACACATGTGGATGGTCCACTAAATGTTCTTAGTTTGACTCAAGTCCTGAATGAGTGTCCACATCTTTACACAAGTCACACATGTGGACGGTCCACTAAAGGAGTCAATGTTCTTAGTTTGACTCAAGTCCTGAATGAGTGTCCACATCTTTACACAAGTCACACATGTGGACGGTCCACTAAAGGAGTCAATGTTCTTAGTTTGACTCAAGTCCTGAATGAGTGTCCACATCTTTACACAAGTCACACATGTGGACGGTCCACTAAAGGAGTCAATGTTCTTAGTTTGACTCAAGTCCTGAATGAGTGTCCACATCTTTACACAAGTCACACATGTGGACGGTCCACTAAAGGTTCTTAGTTTGACTCAAGTCCTGAATGAGTGTCCACATCTTTACACAAGTCACACATGTGGACGGTCCACTAAAGGTTCTTAGTTTGACTCAAGTCCTGAATGAGTGTCCACATCTTTACACAAGTCACACATGTGGACGGTCCACTAAAGGTTCTTAGTTTGACTCAAGTCCTGAATGAGGAAGTGAAAAGGACTCACCGTGTAGACATCTTTGTCAAACATCAGCTCAGCATCTAAAGTGGGATGAGTGTGAGAAGACCTTTTATAGTCGGCCCGCCTCCTCCTCCTCCTCCTCCGCCTCCTCCTCCTCCTCCTCCGCCTCCGCCTCCTCCTCCTCCTCCTCCTCCTCCTCCTCCTCCTCCTCCTCCTCCTCCTCCTCCTCCTCACCTGCATGGCCCAAATGTTAGATTCATGAACTTCATTGAAGCTTCAGGTCAAACTCAGTCCAACAGTGCTGGTGGACCTGAGGACTTTGACAGAAGTCAAGTCAGAGGACTGGACTGCCAGACCAGGAGTGGTCAAAAGGGTCCACACACTTCATCATCTGCACCAGGGACAAGAAGGACAACGGACCCTTTTGACCAGTACTGGTCTAGCAGTCCAGTCCTCTGACTTGACTTCTGTCAAAGTCCTCAGGTCCACCAGCACTGTTGGACTGAGTTTGACCTGAAGCTTCTGTCAAGTCCCTGGTGCAGATGATGAAGTGTGTGGATGATCTTGTAGTCCCACACTCACGTGGCTGTGTTTGATTGACAGATGAAAAGTGTGCCGACCACATTCCACAAAGCCTGAAGAACCACCTTCAGCCTCCACAGGACCAAATAGTCGGCGACAGGAACTTTTTCACATGTTCCAGGAAATGTTGTTGGGCAATAATCTGTCCTGAAAAACGCTGATGGATGGAAGACACGTCTTCTAGTTTCTACTAGTATCTACTTCTACTTTCTTCTCCTACTTTCTACTAGTTTCTACTTCTAGTTTCTACTACTAATTTCTACTACTAGTTTCTAATGGTTTCTTCTTCTACTTTCTACTAGTTTCTACTTGTAGTTTCAACTGCTTTCTACTAGTGTCTACTAGCAGTCAAGCTACTCCGCCTACTGCCGTGGTGCCATTGAGCAAGAGTTACACCACTCCTTGTGTCAAGGGGATTGTTCCCGTTGGTCATGTGACACCAAACAAAAAGAAAGGTGCATCCTTGTTCAATGGACAACATTGTCAACAAAACTAACTTTTTGTCTTAGGCCTGCGTTTCTTAACCATAGGGCTGGGGCCCATTGGAGGGCTTCCAAAAACGAGGTGTTTCTTAGGGCCGCAGTTGTAATACACTTTTCCGCCTCTTGCGGCAGTAATGACAATATCAAAGGAACGGTTTTTAAGCAGAAAAAATGATGACTTAAGTGGTTCTCCATTTGATTCACCTTCATCCATCCCAGATCTCCTCCGTTCCTCGCTGTCCTCGGCAGCTCTCGTTGCCTCACTGACTTTCAAGTGAGGTCTCTTTGCCACACCTGAGGATCTGGTGATGTGGGTCAGTTTCCGCTTTATGACAGTGGTCATCATCATCCATTGCATCTGCGGTCCCTTCCAAGGTTTCTCCTGGTTTCTATTGGCTTTTTTCTTGCCCTGATGTGGTTGTGGCTTGTGCAGCCCTTTGAGACATCTGTGATCGAGGGCTGTATCAGTCCATTTTGGATTGATTGATTGATTGATCATGTGGGCCGATGGTTTGGCTGATATTTTGCCAGACTTGCTCCTTTGTGACATGTCGGCTGTAGGAGATAGCCTGTAGCATGCTCTGGACTATTTTCAGCAGGACTCGGCTGTGAAAGTCCAAGTTTCCCAGAAGACTGAGATTACAAGTGATCGCTGTAGTCTCACCTTTGATGCCAGGCGGATGGTTTTGCCTTTCCACATAGGCCCGAGTTTTGCCACGGCAGTAGTTGTTTGAGCAATTCTGGCAAGATCCTTCATCAGACAAGTACTTGAAGCTAGACACCGTGTCCAGTGCCGGTCTATTGACTTTGATTTGTGAGCGGATGCCATTGTTGTTGTTGGTCATCATTTTGGTTGTGTCACCACTCCATAGGCTCGGGAGGTGGTAGCAAGCCTTTCAATTAGGCCGGCAAGTTCTTTTTCTTCTCCAGGTAGCCCAATGATGTGATCTGCAAAACGGAGGTTGGTAATCTGCCCCTCCTATGCTCAGGATCTGCCAGGGCATCCGTCAGGCGTCCTTGGTGCACTCCAACTGAAGCAGGCTCCCTTGTACAGAACTTACTTGTACTGATGTTGAATGGTTCTGACAAGGTTAGCGCAGGTTAGGCTTTCTTCAAGTCTACCAACACGTGGTAAAGGTCTTGTAGATGCTATCTCTCACAAATGATTCTTACGTTGAATATCTCTTCTGTGCCCTAAATCCAGCCAGTTCTTCAGCCATGATCCGTTCAGCTTGAGGTTTTAACCTAAATGGAAGGATTTTCAGTAGGACATGGCTGCAAGGGCTAATGAGACCAAGTCCAAGTATTCTACACCAAAAAATCATCTATTATTATTATTATTATTAATAATAATAATATTGTGTGAATGTCCAAACATTCACACATATAATATTCTACACCAAAAAAAAAATATTATTGTTATTATCAATATTGTTAATATTGTGTGAATATCCAAACATTCACACATAGAAGATTATACACCAAAAAATGCATCCACTTATTATTATTATTATTATTATTATTATTGTGTGAATGTCCAAACATTCACACATATAAGATTCTACACCAAAAAAATCATATATTATTATTATTATTTTTGTTGTTATTATTATTATTATTATTATTATTGTTGTTGTGTGAATGTCCAAGCATTCACACATATAAGATTCTACACCAAAAAAGTATCTATTATTATTATTGTTGTTTTTATTGTTTGGACAACCAAACTACCATCCACACTTATCTCACGTGTATCGGTGCTTCTGTGGCCTATACACACACACACACACACACACACACACACACACACACACACATATATATATATATATATATATATATATATATATATATATATATATATATATATATATATATATATATATATATATATATATATATATATATATATATATATATATAACTTGTTGGAAGCATATCCATATTTAAGTGTTACTTCTTTCTAAACTCCTATAGTCATATAAAGAATAGCTAGTATTCTTCCTTCTTTTGAGTCTCATAGTAAGGTGTTGGCCTTCTAGATTGGAATGTGTCAGAGTAGAGATAACTCGGAGTAGTCTAAACAAAGAGAGTGGGGGCGAGGGACAGACGGAAGATCACGGGACTTCCGGGAGTTTGAGCTAGACCGAGCTAGACCGATCTGGACCGGGCTAGGGAACGCTTGGGTGCTGGGTTGGTCTCAGGTTTGTCCTCTAAGCTTTGAGAATAAACTACAAAATACCAACTATTGCCTGGAGATTGAATATAAACATCAGCTTATTGCCATAAAAAGAATCTGGGAGAGACTAGCAATTTGAATTCCCCATTGGAGGAATGCTGGTCGACGCAACAATTTATATATATATATATATATATATATATATATATATATATATATATATATATATATATATATATATATATATATATATATATATATATATATATATATACTGTAGCATTAACACGCTATTTTTTGATTGCAAATTGTAGTTGGGAGATCGGACTTGGCAGAGGTTGAGTTTGAAAACATTGTGTTATAGTTATATATAGTTATAGTTATATAGTTATAGTTATAGTTCCTAGTTGACTGAGAGTTGTCATGTCTGTTTATCATGTTTTGGTTTGGCCATGTGCTGTTTACTTTTTGGACTCTTCTTAGTTCCTGGTTGTGCACTTCCTTGTTTGTTTGTTACCTTGCCAACACATTAGTTTTCACCTGTCTTGTCACGCACCTGTTTCACGTTTTGAGTCCCGCACCTGTTTCACGTTTTGAGTCCCGCACCTGTTTCACGTTTTGAGTCCCGCACCTGTTTCACGTTTTGAGTCCTGCACCTGTTTTCACTGATCATGTCACTATTTAAATGTGTTGTTGTTCCTGGCGACCTCACACTTGTTCACCACTCTGCTTCATGTCGTGTTCACAGTTCCTTGTCAAGTAAGTTTTGTTTATTAATGAGGTTTTTAATAGGCTAGTAGAGGGTTTTAATAATAATAATAATAATAATGGATTAGATTTATATAGCGCTTTTCTAGACACTCAAAGCGCTTCACAGAGAAGTGAGAACCCATCATTCATTTTTACAACTCATTCATTCATCATTCATTCTCCGGTGTGAGCGGCACCGGGGGCAAGGGTGAAGTGTCCTGCCCAAGGACACAACGGCAGCGATTTTTGGATGGTAAGAGGCGGGGAGCGAACCTGCAACCCTCAGGTTTCTGGCAAGGCCGCTCTACCCACTACGCCAAGCCGCCCCGTAGACTAGTAGAGGGTTTTAATAGCCTAGTAGAGGTTTTTAATAGACTAGTAGAGGTTTTTAATAGACTAGTAGAGGTTTTTAATAGCCTAGTAGAGGTTTTTAATAGGCTAGTAGAGGTTTTTAATAGGCTAGTAGAGGTTTTTAATAGCCTAGTAGACGTTTTTAATAGGCTAGTAGAGGTTTTTAATAGACTAGTAGAGGTTTTTAATAGCCTAGTAGACGTTTTTAATAGGCTAGTAGAGGGTTTTAATAGACTAGTAGAGGGTTTTAATAGCCTAGTAGAGGTTTTTAATAGACTAGTAGAGGTTTTTAATAGCCTAGTAGAGGTTTTTAATAGCCTAGTAGAGGTTTTTAATAGACTAGTAGAGGTTTTTAATAGACTAGTAGAGGTTTTTAATAGACTAGTAGAGGTTTTTAATAGGCTAGTAGAGGTTTTTAAAGGCCTACTGAAAGCCACTACTAGCGACCACGCAGTCTGATAGTTTATATATCAATGATGAAATCTTAACATTGCAACACATGCCAATACGGCCGGGTTAACTTATAAAGTGACATTTTAAATTTCCCGCTAAACTTCCGGTTGAAAATGTCTATGTATGATGACGTATGTATGATGACGTATGTATGATGACGTATGTATGATGACGTATATGTGATGACGTATGTATGATGACGTATGTATGATGACGTATGTATGATGACGTATGTATGATGACGTATGTGTGATGACGTATGTATGATGACGTATGCGCGTGACGTCAATGGTTGAAACGGGAAGTATGCGGACACATTGAATCCTATACAAAAAAACTCTGTTTTCATCTCAAAATTCCACAGTATTGTGGACATCTGTGTTGGTGAATCTTTTGCAATTTGTTTAATGAACAATGGAGACTGCAAAGAAGAAAGCTGTAGGTGGGATCGGTGTATTAGCGGCGGACTACAGCAACACAACCAGGAGGACAGAGATGGATAGCAGACGCGCTAGCCGCCAAACTCACCTTAACTTCCTCCGTCTCGCCGGCCGCATCTGTGATCGGGTGAAGTCCTTTGTCGCACCGTCGATCGCTGGAACGCAGGTGAGCACGGGTGTTGATGAGCAGATGAGGGCTGGCGTAGGTGGATAGCTAATGTTTTTAGCATAGCTCTGTGAGGTCCGGTTGCTAAGTTAGCTTCAATGGCGTCATTAGCAACAGCATTGTTAACCTTCGCCAGGCTGGAAAGCATTAACCGTGTGGTTACATGTCCATGGTTTAATAGTATTGTTGATCTTCTATCCATCCTTCCAGTCAGGGGTTTATTTATTTTGTTTCTATATGAAGTTAAGCACGATGCTATCACGTTAGCTCCGTAGCTAAAATGCTTCGCCGATGTATTGTCGTGGAGATAAAAGTCACTGTGAATGTCCATTTGGTGTTCTGGACTCTCATTTTCAAGAGGATATAGTATCCCAGGTGCTTTCAAATACAAATCCGTGATCCACAATAGAAAAAGGAGAAAGTGTGGAATCCAATGAGCCAGCTTGTACCTAAGTTACGGTCAGAGCGAAAAAAGATACATCCTGCACTGCACTCTAGTCCTTCACTCTCACGTTCCTCATCCACGAATCTTTCATCCTGGCTCAAATTAATGGGGTAATCGTCGCTTTCTCGGTCCGAATCTCTCTCGCTGCTGGTGTAAACAATGTGCAGATGTGAGGAGCTCCACAACCTGTGACGTCACGCTACTTTCAACCTGTGACGTCACGCTACTTTCAACCTGTGACGTCACGCTACTTTCAAGCTGTGACGTCACGCTACTTTCAACCTGTGACGTCACGCTACTTTCAACCTGTGACGTCACGCTACTTTCAACCTGTGACGTCACGCTACTTTCAACCTGTGACGTCACGCTACTTTCAACCTGTGACGTCACGCTACTTTCAACCTGTGACGTCACGCTACTTTCAACCTGTGACGTCACGCTACTTTCAACCTGTGACGTCACGCTACTTTCAACCTGTGACGTCACGCTACTTTCAACCTGTGACGTCACGCTACTTTCAACCTGTGACGTCACGCTACTTTCAACCTGTGACGTCACGCTACTTTCAACCTGTGACGTCACGCTACTTTCAACCTGTGACGTCACGCTACTTTCAACCTGTGACGTCACGCTACTTTCAACCTGTGACGTCACGCTACTTCCAACCTGTGACGTCACGCTACTTTCAACCTGTGACGTCACGCTACTTTCAACCTGTGACGTCACGCTACTTTCAACCTGTGACGTCACGCTACTTCCGCTACAGGCAAGGCTTTTTTATCAGCAACCAAAAGTTGCAAACTTTATCGTCGATGTTCTCTACTAAATCCTTTCAGCAAAAATATGGCAATATCGCCAAATGATGAAGTATGACACATAGAATGGATCTGCTATCCCCGTTTAAATAAGAACATCTCATTTCAGTAGGCCTTTAATAGCCTAGTAGAGGTTTTTAATAGGCTAGTAGAGGTTTTTAATAGGCTAGTAGAGGTTTTTAATAGGCTAGTAGAGGTTTTTAATAGGCTAGTAGAGGGTTTTAATAGACTAGTAGAGGTTTTTAATAGGCTAGTAGAGGTTTTTAATAGGCTAGTAAAGGTTTTTAATAGGCTAGTAGAGGTTTTTAATAGGCTAGTAGAGGTTTTTAATAGGCTAGTAGAGGTTTTTAATAGGCTAGTAGAGGTTTTTAATAGCCTAGTAGAGGTTTTTAATAGCCTAGTAGAGGTTTTTAATAGGCTAGTAGAGGTTTTTAATAGCCTAGTAGAGGTTTTTAATAGACTAGTAGAGGTTTTTAATAGGCTAGTAGAGGTTTTTAATAGGCTAGTAGAGGGTTTTAATAGACTAGTAGAGGTTTTTAATAGGCTAGTAGAGGTTTTTAATAGGCTAGTAAAGGTTTTTAATAGACTAGTAGAGGTTTTTAATAGACTAGTAGGTTTTTAATAGGCTAGTAGAGGTTTTTAATAGGCTAGTAGAGGTTTTTAATAGACTAGTAGAGGTTTTTAATAGACTAGTAGAGGTTTTTAATAGGCTAGTAGAGGTTTTTAATAGACTAGTAGAGGTTTTTAATAGGCTAGTAGAGGTTTTTAATAGACTAGTAGAGGTTTTTAATAGGCTAGTAGAGGTTTTTAATAGGCTAGTAAAGGTTTTTAATAGGCTAGTAGAGGTTTTTAATAGACTAGTAGAGGTTTTTAATGAACTAGTAGAGGTTTCTAATAGGCTAGTAGAGGTTTTTAATGAACTAGTAGAGGTTTTTAATAGACTAGTAGAGGTTTTTAATAGACTAGTAGAGGTTTTTAATAGACTAGTAGAGGTTGATAGACATAGATTATAAACGATGTAAAAACATCAAAATATTGTATTTATTCAGAGACAAGTTTGAATATTTATTAGCAAAATTGAAGTAGTGTGTACACGCGTGAGTGTGTGTGTGTGTGTGTGTGTGTGTGTGTGTGTGGTTCACGCCCGATGGCGCGGGACTTTGGTTTTCCTTTTGGACGTTCGGTTCTTGGGCAGAAGTTTGAGTGGAGGACGGAGGAGGGTCTTGTCAGGACTGGCTGCCCTAGAAGCGATGCTCTGATTGGCGGGCTGGAGGACTTGAGGTGTGGTTGGAAGGAAACTCAGATGTTCCTTTGGTTCCTTCACTCTCTTTATTTCCTTCAGTTCCTTCAGTTCCTTCAGTCCCTTCAGTTCTTTCAGTTCTTTCAGTTCCTTCGGTTCCTTCAGTTCTTTCAGTCCCTTCAGTTCCTTCAGTCCCTTCAGTTCTTTCAGTTCTTTCAGTTCCTTCGGTTCCTTCAGTTCTTTCAGTTCCTTCAGTTCCTTCAGTTCCTTCAGTCCCTTCAGTTCCTTCAGTCCCTTCGGTTCCTTCAGTCCCAGGTGTGCAGTGTCCTCATCTGTGGAATAAAGATGTGATCAGAAGTGTGTCCATCAATCCACATGAGGTTTGAAAGGAAACCTTCTTCCACTTCAGCATGGTTGTAGTTTGGAACTGCAGCGTCTGCAAAGTCCAAGAAGGATCAATCAACAAGGTGACTCATGATTGGTCAAAGTAGCCAATGACGTACCAGCGACTGTCACCTGATTGGCTGCAGCAAAACACACATGGTGAGTAAGACTTCATAGCTCAATATTTCATTTCCTCACCTGTGGAAACTTCTTCAGACGTGGAATCTGGGTGGGGAAGACGTATTGATGATTAGAAATATTGAGGGTTGACATTTCCTGATCACACCTTTACCTTACCGTCCGTGCTCATGTCTGCGTGCACCAGCACCAGCAACATGGCCACTGGCACCAGCAGCTTTCTGCAAGTCAAAGGAACAGAAACACTGTTATTGATATATTGTTATTTACTGATAAACACTGACATTTATTATTCATATATTATTTACTGATAAACACTGACATTTATTATTCATATATTGTTATTTACTGATAAACACTGACATTTGTTATTTATATATTGTTATTTACAGATAAACACTGACATTTGTTATTGATATATTGTTATTTACAGATAAACACTGACATTTATTATTCATATATTATTTACTGATAAACACTGACATTTATTATTCATATATTGTTATTTACTGATAAACACTGACATTTGTTATTTATATATTGTTATTTACAGATAAACACTGACATTTGTTATTGATATATTGTTATTTACAGATAAACACTGATATTTATTATTCATATATTGTTATTTACTGATAAACACTGACATTTGTTATTCATATATTGTTATTTACTGATAAACACTGACATTTATTATTTATATATTGTTATTTACTGATAAACACTGACATTTATTATTCATATATTGTTATTTACAGATAAGCATTGACATTTATTATTCATATATTGTTATTTACTGATAAACACTGACATTTATTATTCATATATTATTTACAGATAAACACTGACATTTATTATTTATATATTATTTACAGATAAACACTGAGATTTATTATTGATATATTGTTATTTACAGATAAACACTGACTTATTATTGATATATTATTTACAGATAAACACTGACATTTATTATTGATATATTATTTACAGATAAACACTGACATTTATTATTGATGTATTATTTACAGATAAACACTGACATTTATTATTGATGTATTATTTACAGATAAACACTGACATTTATTATTGATATATTATTTACAGATAAACACTGACATTTATTATTGATGTATTATTTATAGATAAACACTGACATTTATTATTGATATATTATTTACAGGTAAACACTGACATTTATTATTGATATATTATTTACAGATAAACACTGACATGTATTATTTATATATTGTCATTTACAGATAAACACTGACATGCATTATTTATATATTATTTACAGATAAACACTGACATTTATTATTGATATATTGTTATTTACAGATAAGCATTGACATTTATTATTCATATATTGTTATTTACAGATAAACACTGACATTTATTATTGATATATTGTTATTTACAGATAAACACTGACATTTATTATTGATATATTATTTACAGATAAACACTGACATTTATTATTTATATATTATTTACAGATAAACACTGAGATTTATTATTGATATATTGTTATTTACAGATAAACACTGAGATGTATTATTGATATATTGTTATTTACAGATAAACACTGAAATTTGTTATTGATATATTGTTATTTACAGATAAACACTGACATTTGTTATTGATATATTGTTATTTACAGATAAACACTGACATTTATTATTCATATATTATTTACAGATAAACACTGACATTTGTTATTGATATATTGTTATTTACAGATAAACACTGACATTTGTTATTGATATATTGTTATTTACAGATAAACACTGACATTTATTATTGATATATTGTTATTTACAGATAAGCATTGACATTTATTATTCATATATTGTTATTTACAGATAAACACTGACATTTATTATTGATATATTGTTATTTACAGATAAACACTGACATTTATTATTGATATATTATTTACAGATAAACACTGAGATTTATTATTGATATATTGTTATTTACTGATAAACACTGACATTTATTATTCATATATTATTTACAGATAAACACTGAGATTTATTATTGATATATTGTTATTTACAGATAAACACTGACATTTGTTATTGATATATTGTTATTTACAGATAAACACTGACATTTGTTATTGATATATTGTTATTTACAGATAAACACTGACATTTATTATTCATATATTGTTATTTACAGATAAACACTGACATTTATTATTCATATATTATTTACAGATAAACACTGACATTTGTTATTGATATATTGTTATTTACAGATAAACACTGACATTTATTATTCATATATTGTTATTTACTGATAAACACTGACATTTATTATTCATATATTATTTACAGATAAACACTGACATTTGTTATTGATATATTGTTATTTACAGATAAACACTGACATTTATTCATATATTATTTACAGATAAACACTGACATTTGTTATTGATATATTGTTATTTACTGATAAACACTGACATGTATTATTCATATATTGTTATTTACAGATAAACACTGACATTTATTATTCATATATTGTTATTTACTGATAAACACTGACATTTATTATTCATATATTATTTACAGATAAACACTGACATTTGTTATTCATATATTATTTACAGATAAACACTGACATTTGTTATTGATATATTGTTATTTACAGATAAACACTGACATTTGTTATTGATATATTGTTATTTACAGATAAACACTGACATTTGTTATTGATATATTGTTATTTACAGATAAACACTGACATTTATTATTCATATATTGTTATTTACAGATAAACACTGACATTTATTATTCATATATTATTTACAGATAAACACTGACATTTGTTATTGATATATTGTTATTTACAGATAAACACTGATATTTATTATTCATATATTGTTATTTACTGATAAACACTGACATTTATTATTCATATATTATTTACAGATAAACACTGACATTTGTTATTGATATATTGTTATTTACAGATAAACACTGACATTTATTATTGATATATTGTTATTTACAGATAAACACTGATATTTATTATTGATATATTATTTACAGATAAACACTGACAGTTATTATTTATATATTATTTACAGATAAACACTGAGATTTATTATCGATATATTGTTATTTACAGATAAACACTGACATTTGTTATTGATATATTTTTATTTACAGATAAACACTGACATTTGTTATTGATATATTGTTATTTACATATAAACACTGACATTTATTATTCATATATTGTTATTTACAGATAAACACTGACATTTATTATTCATATATTATTTACAGATAAACACTGACATTTGTTATTGATATATTGTTATTTACAGATAAACACTGATATTTATTATTCATATATTGTTATTTACTGATAAACACTGACATTTGTTATTCATATATTGTTATTTACTGATAAACACTGACATTTATTATTCATATATTATTTACAGATAAACACTGACATTTGTTATTGATATATTGTTATTTACAGATAAACACTGATATTTATTATTCATATATTGTTATTTACTGATAAACACTGACATTTATTATTCATATATTATTTACAGATAAACACTGACATTTGTTATTGATATATTGTTATTTACAGATAAACACTGACATTTATTATTGATATATTGTTATTTACAGATAAACACTGACATTTATTATTGATATATTATTTACAGATAAACACTGACAGTTATTATTTATATATTATTTACAGATAAACACTGAGATTTATTATCGATATATTGTTATTTACAGATAAACACTGACATTTGTTATTGATATATTTTTATTTACAGATAAACACTGACATTTGTTATTGATATATTGTTATTTACAGATAAACACTGACATTTATTATTCATATATTGTTATTTACAGATAAACACTGACATTTATTATTCATATATTATTTACAGATAAACACTGACATTTGTTATTGATATATTGTTATTTACAGATAAACACTGACATTTAATATTCATATATTATTTACTGATAAACACTGACATTTATTATTCATATATTATTTACAGATAAACACTGACATTTGTTATTGATATATTGTTATTTACAGATAAACACTGACATTTGTTATTAATATATTGTTATTTACAGATAAACACTGACATTTATTATTGATATATTGTTATTTACAGATAAGCATTGACATTTATTATTCATATATTGTTATTTACAGATAAACACTGACATTTATTATTGATATATTGTTATTTACAGATAAACACTGACATTTATTATTGATATATTATTTACAGATAAACACTGAGATTTATTATTGATATATTGTTATTTACTGATAAACACTGACATTTATTATTCATATATTATTTACAGATAAACACTGAGATTTATTATTGATA
The DNA here is from genome assembly GCF_033978785.1 of Entelurus aequoreus. Classification (NCBI taxonomy): domain Eukaryota; kingdom Metazoa; phylum Chordata; class Actinopteri; order Syngnathiformes; family Syngnathidae; genus Entelurus; species Entelurus aequoreus. Next base: position 87,969,583 of record NC_084735.1, read on the forward strand.
TATTGTTATTTACAGATAAAGACTGACATTTGTTATTGATATATTGTTATTTACAGATAAACGCTGACATTTATTATTCATATATTGTTATTTACAGATAAACACTGACATTTATTATTCATATATTATTTACAGATAAACACTGACATTTGTTATTGATATGTTATTTACAGATAAACACTGACATTTGTTATTGATATATTGTTATTTACTGATAAACACTGACATTTATTATTCATATATTGTTATTTACAGATAAACACTGACATTCATTATTCATATATTGTTATTTACTGATAAACACTGACATTTATTATTCATATATTATTTACAGATAAACACTGACATTTGTTATTGATATATTGTTATTTACAGATAAACACTGACATTTATTATTGATATATTGTTATTTACAGATAAGCATTGACATTTATTATTCATATATTGTTATTTACAGATAAACACTGACATTTATTATTGATATATTGTTATTTACAGATAAACACTGACATTTATTATTGATATATTATTTACAGATAAACACTGACATTTATTATTTATATATTATTTACAGATAAACACTGAGATTTATTATTGATATATTGTTATTTACAGATAAACACTGACATTTGTTATTGATATATTGTTATTTACAGATAAACACTGACATTTGTTATTGATATATTGTTATTTACAGATAAACACTGACATTTATTATTCATATATTGTTATTTACAGATAAACACTGACATTTATTATTCATATATTATTTACAGATAAACACTGACATTTGTTATTGATATATTGTTATTTACAGATAAACACTGACATTTATTATTCATATATTATTTACTGATAAACACTGACATTTATTATTCATATATTATTTACAGATAATCACTGACATTTGTTATTGATATATTGTTATTTACAGATAAACACTGACATTTATTATTCATATATTGTTATTTACAGATAAGCATTGACATTTATTATTCATATATTGTTATTTACAGATAAACACTGACATTTATTATTGATATATTGTTATTTACAGATAAACACTGACATTTATTATTGATATATTATTTACAGATAAACACAGATTTATTATTGATATATTGTTATTTACTGATAAACACTGACATTTATTATTCATATATTATTTACAGATAAACACTGAGATTTATTATTGATATATTGTTATTTACAGAAACACTGACATTTGTTATTCATATATTGTTATTTACAGATAAACACTGACATTTGTTATTGATATATTGTTATTTACAGATAAACACTGACATTTATTATTCATATATTGTTATTTACAGATAAACACTGACATTTATTATTCATATATTATTTACAGATAAACACTGACATTTGTTACTGATATATTGTTATTTACAGATAAACACTGACATTTATTATTCATATATTGTTATTTACTGATAAACACTGACATTTATTCATATATTATTTACAGATAAACACTGACATTTGTTATTGATATATTGTTATTTACAGATAAACACTGACATTTATTATTCATATATTGTTATTTACAGATAAACACTGACATTTATTATTCATATATTGTTATTTACTGATAAACACTGACATTTATTATTCATATTATTTACAGATAAACACTGACATTTGTTATTGATATATTGTTATTTTTAGATTTCAGCATGTTAGCATTCAAGCTACATTGGTGCTAACGTGTCTGTGAGCAATACCACCCAAATGGTGACTTTTGGAGATGTTCTCCCTGTCTGTGGTGAGTTGCATTGTGGGATGTGGAGGAAGAATGGAGGACTCACCTGGTGTGCATGTTCAGGTGAGGAAGGTCCGTGATTGTGTTGTGGTCAGGTGTGCTCTCAGTCACACTGCACAACACCACCCTTTATATGGCTTCCTAAATGTCACTGTGTGTGTGTGTCTGTGTCTGTGTGTGTGTGTGAGAGAGTGTGTGTGAGAGTGTGTGTGTGTGTGTGTGTGTGTGTGAGAGAGAGTGTGTGTGTGTGTGTGTCTGTGTGGGAGAGAGAGTGTGTGTGTGTCTGTGTGTCTGTCTGTGTGTGTGTGCGTCTGTGTGTGTTTGTGTGTGAGAGTGTGTGCGTGTGTGTGAATGTGTGTGTGAATGTGTGTGTCTGTGTGTGTGTGTGTGTGAATGTGTGTGCGTGTGTGTGTGTGTGTGTGTAGGAGAGAGAGAGTGGCAACAAGTCCACTGTATTGTGTTGCTGTTGTGTTGTGAATGTTGACACAACTTACATGTGAAAGTCTTCTTATTCCAAAAGGGAATACATTCATTCTTGTCCTCTAAATTCTACACAAAATACCCCATAATACAATACCCCATAATACAATACCCCATAACACAATACCCCATAATACAATACCCCATAACACAATACCCCATAATACAATACCCCATAACACAATACCCCATAACACAATACCCCATAACACAATACCCCATAATACAATACCCCATAACACAATACCCCATAACACAATACCCCATAATACAATACCCCATAATACAATACCCCATAACACAATACCCCATAATACAATACCCCATAACACAATACCCCATAACACAATACCCCATAATGACAATACCCCATAATACAATACCCCATAACACAATACCCCATAATGACAATACCCCATAACACAATACCCCGTAATACAATACCCCATAACACAATACCCCATAATACAATACCCCATAATGACAATACCCCATAACACAATACCCCATAATACAATACCCCATAACACAATACCCCATAACACAATACCCCATAATACAATACCCCATAATGACAATACCCCATAACACAATACCCCATAATACAAAACCCCATAATACAATACCCCATAATGACAATACCCCATAATAACAATACCCCATAACACAATGCCCCATAATACAATACCCCATAACACAATACCCCATAATACAATACCCCATAATACAATACCCCATAATGACAATACCCCATAACACAATACCCCATAATACAATACCCCATAACACAATACCCCATAATGACAATACCCCATAATACAATACCCCATAATGACAATACCCCATAACACAATACCCCATAATACAATACCCCATAACACAATACCCCATAAGACAATACCCCATAATACAATACCCCATAATGACAATACCCCATAACACAATACCCCATAATACAATACCCCATAATACAATACCCCATAATGACAATACCCCATAATACAATACCCCATAATGACAATACCCCATAACACAATACCCCATAACACAATACCCCATAACACAATACCCCATAATGACAATACCCCATAACACAATAACCCATAATACAATACCCCATAACACAATACCCCATAACACAATACCCCATAATACAATACCCCATAACACAATACCCCATAATGACAATACCCGATAACACAATACCCCATAATACAATACCCCATAATACAATACCCCATAATGACAATACCCCATAATACAATACCCCATAACACAATACCCCATAACACAATACCCCATAATACAATACCCCATAACACAATACCCCATAATACAATACCCCATAACACAATACCCCATAATGACAATACCCCATAATACAATACCTCATAATGACAATACCCCATAACACAATACCCCATAATACAATACCCCATAACACAATACTCCATAATACAATACCCCATAATACAATACCCCATAATGACAATACCCCATAATACAATACCCCATAATACAATACCCCATAATGACAATACCCCATAATACAATACCCCATAATGACAATACCCCATAACACAATACCCCATAATACAATACCCCATAATGACAATACCCCATAACACAATACCCCATAATACAATACCCCATAATGACAATACCCCATAACACAATACCCCATAATACAATACCCCATAATACAATACCCCATAATGACAATACCCCATAACACAATACCCCATAATACAATACCCCATAACACAATACCCCATAATGACAATACCCCATAACACAATACCCCATAACACAATACCCCATAACACAATACCCCATAATACAATACCCCATAACACAATACCCCATAATGACAATACCCGATAACACAATACCCCATAATACAATACCCCATAATGACAATACCCCATAATACAATACCCCATAACACAATACCCCATAATACAATACCCCATAACACAATACCCCATAACACAATACCCCATAACACAATACCCCATAATGACAATACCCCATAATACAATACCTCATAATGACAATACCCCATAACACAATACCCCATAATACAATACCCCATAACACAATACTCCATAAGACAATACCCCATAATACAATACCCCATAATGACAATACCCCATAACACAATACCCCATAATACAATACCCCATAAGGACAATGTCAAAATGTTTGGGAAATGTTTTAAAATGTAAAAAAAAGATGTACATAAGTATTGAGAGCCTCTGATCAATACTTAGTTGCTGCATCTTTGGCAGGATTTACACCTCAACTATTACAAACTTGGCAGGATTTACACCTCAACTATTACAAACTTGGCAGGATTTACACCTCAACTATTACAAACTTGGCAGGATTTACACCTCAACTATTACAAACTTGTCAGGATTTACACCTCAACTATTACAAACTTGGCAGGATTTACACCTCAACTATTACAAACTTGGCAGGATTTACACCTCAACTATTACAAACTTGTCAGGATTTACACCTCAACTATTACAAACTTGTCAGGATTTACACCTCAACTATTACAAACTTGGCAGGATTTACACCTCAACTATTACAAACTTGGCAGGATTTACACCTCAACTATTACAAACTTGTCAGGATTTACACCTCAACTATTACAAACTTGTCAGGATTTACACCTCAACTATTACAAACTTGGCAGGATTTACACCTCAACTATTACAAACTTGGCAGGATTTACACCTCAACTATTACAAACTTGTCAGGATTTACACCTCAACTATTACAAACTTGGCAGGATTTACACCTCAACTATTACAAACTTGGCAGGATTTACACCTCAACTATTACAAACTTGTCAGGATTTACACCTCAACTATTACAAACTTGGCAGGATTTACACCTCAACTATTACAAACTTGGCAGGATTTACACCTCAACTATTACAAACTTGGCAGGATTTACACCTCAACTATTACAAACTTGGCAGGATTTACACCTCAACTATTACAAACTTGTCAGGATTTACACCTCAACTATTACAAACTTGTCAGGATTTACACCTCAACTATTACAAACTTGGCAGGATTTACACCTCAACTATTACAAACTTGGACTAAGAAATGTCTTCCGTCTGGTCGCTCTACCATGCAGGCCTGCTTGGTGGACTCTTGAGTTACTGGCAGGGCACACTCCCAACATGCTGTGTCGGGCCCCGGGATCCCCCATTTCACACATCATCTTCCACGGGGGCCCCCATTTCACACATCATCTTCCACGGGGGACCCCATTTGACACATCATCTTCCACGGGGGCCCCCATTTCACACATCATCTTCCACGGGGGCCCCCATTTGACACATCATCTTCCACGGGGGCCCCCATTTGACACATCATCTTCCACGGGGGCCCCCATTTCACACATCTTCCACGGGGGCCCCCATTTGACACATCATCTTCCACGGGGGCCCCCATTTCACACATCATCTTCCACGGGGGCCCCCATTTCACACATCATCTTCCACGGGGGCCACCATTTCACACATCATCTTCCACGGGGGCCCCCATTTCACACATCATCTTCCACGGGGGCCACCATTTCACACATCATCTTCCACGGGGGCCCCCATTTGACACATCATCTTCCACGGGGGCCCCCATTTGACACATCATCTTCCACGGGGGCCACCATTTCACACATCATCTTCCACGGGGGCCCCCATTTCACACATCATCTTCCACGGGGGCCCCCATTTGACACATCATCTTCCACGGGGGCCCCCATTTGACACATCATCTTCCACGGGGGCCCCCATTTCACACATCTTCCACGGGGGCCCCCATTTCACACATCATATTCCACGGGGGCCACCATTTCACACATCATCTTCCACGGGGGCCCCCATTTCACACATCTTCCACGGGGGCCCCCATTTCACACATCATCTTCCACGGGGGCCCCCATTTCACACATCATCTTCCACGGGGGCCACCATTTCACACATCATCTTCCACGGGGGCCCCCATTTCACACATCATCTGCACCTTCTGGCCAAATGTGCCAAGGATGCGCATCTCCGTCCATGTTGAGGCAGACGTGAGAGAAGAAGACAAGCATAGAATGTGAAAGTGTGCTGTGCATCAACAACTGCCAGCAGCAAGGTGGACGCCAGGTGGACACCAGGAAAATGCCGGGTGGATGCCAGTTAGACGCCAGTTAGACGCCAGGTGGACACCAGGAAAATGCCGGGTGGACGCCAGTTAGACGCCAGGTGGACGCCAGGAAAATGCCGGGTGGACGCCAGTTAGACGCCAGGTGGACGCCAGGAAAATGCCGGGTGGACACCAGTTAGACGCCAGGTAGACGCCAGGTGGACGCCAGGAAAATGCCGGGTGGACGCCAGGAAAATGCCGGGTGGAAGTCAGTTAGACGCCAGGTGGACGCCAGGAAAATGCCGGGTGGACGCCAGTTAGACGCCAGGTGGACGCCAGGAAAATGCCGGGTGGACGCCAGTTAGACGCCAGGTGGACGCCAGGAAAATGCCGGGTGGACACCAGTTAGACGCCAGGTAGACGCCAGGTGGACGCCAGGAAAATGCCGGGTGGACGCCAGGAAAATGCCGGGTGGAAGTCAGTTAGACGCCAGGTGGACGCCAGGAAAATGCCGGGTGGACGCCAGTTAGACGCCAGGTGGACGCCAGGAAAATGCCGGGTGGACGCCAGGAAAATGCAGGGTGGAAGTCAGTTAGACGCCAGGTAGACGCCAGGTGGACGCCAGGAAAATGCCGGGTGGACGCCAGTTAGACGCCAGGTGGACGCCAGGAAAATGCCAGGTGGACACCAGGAAAATGCCGGGTGGACCCCAGTTAGACGCCAGGTGGACGCCAGGAAAATGCCGGGTGGACGCCAGTTAGACGCCAGGTAGACGCCAGGTGGACGCCAGGAAAATGCCGGGTGGACGCCAGGAAAATGCCGGGTGGAAGTCAGACGCCAGGTAGACGCCAGGTGGACGCCAGGAAAATGCCGGGTGGACGCCAGTTAGACGCCAGGTGGACGCCAGGAAAATGCCGGGTGGACGCCAGTTAGACGCCAGGTGGACGCCAGGAAAATGCCGGGTGGACGCCAGTTAGACGCTAGGTGGACGCCAGGTGGACGCCAAGAAAATGCCAGGTGGACGCCAGTTAGACGCCAGTTAGATGCCAGTTAGACGCCAGGTGGACGCCAGGAAAATGCCGGGTGGACGCCAGGTAGACACCAGGTGGACGCCAGGAAAATGCCGGGTGGACGCCAGTTAGACGCCAGGTGGACGCCAAGAAATTGCCGGGTGGACGCCAGTTAGACGCCAGGTGGACGCCAGGTGGACGCCAAGAAAATGCCGGGTGGACGCCAGTTAGACGCCAGGTGGATGCCAGTTAGACGCCAGGTGGATGCCAGTTGGATGCCAGTTGGATGCCAGGTGGATGCCAGTTGGATGCCAGGTGGACGCCAGGTGGATGCCAGTTGGACGCCAGGTGGATGCCAGTTGGACGCCAGGTGGACGCCAGTTGGATGCCAGTTGGATGCCAGTTGGACGCCAGTTGGACGCCAGGTGGATGCCAGGGGGACGCCAGTTGGACACCAGTTGGACGCCAGGTGGACGCCGGGTGGACGCCAGGTGGACACCAGGTGGACGCCAGGTGGACGCCAGTTGGATGGCATGTGGACACCAAGTGGACACCAAGTGGACACCAAGTGGACGGCATGTGGACACCAGGTGGACGGCAGATGGATACCAGGCGGACACCAGGTGGACTGCAGGTGCAGGTGGACACCGGGTGGACTGCAGGTGCAGGTGGACACCAGGTGGACGGCATGTGGATACCAGGTGGATGGCAGGTGGACACCAGGTGGACGGCATGTGGATACCAGGTGGACGGCATGTGGATACCAGGTGGATACCAGGTGGACACCAGTTGGACGGCATGTGTACACCAGGTGGACGGCATGTGGATACCAGGTGGACGGCATGTGGATTCCAGGTGGACGGCAGGTGGACGGCATGTGTACACCAGGTGGACGGCATGTGGATACCAGGTGGACGGCATGTGGATTCCAGGTGGACGGCAGGTGGATACCAGGTGGACGGCATGTGGACACCAGGTGGACGGCAGGTGGACGGCATGTGGATGCCAGGTGGACACCAGTTGGATGGCATGTGGACACCAGGTGGACGGCAGGTGGATACCAGGTGGACGGCAGGTGGATACCAGGTGAACGGCAGGTGGACACCAGGTGGACACCAGTTGGATGGCATGTGGACACCAGGTGGACGGCATGTGGACACCAGGTGGACGGCATGTGGATACCAGGTGGATGGCATGTGGACACCAGGTGGACAGCAGGTGGACGGCATGTGGATTCCAGGTGGACACCAGTTGGATGGCATGTGGACACCAGGTGGACGGCATGTGGATACCAGGTGGACGGCAGGTGGATACCAGGTGGACGGCAGGTGGACACCAGGTGGACACCAGTTGGATGGCATGTGCATACCAGGTGGACGGCATGTGGACACCAGGTGGACGGCATGTGGATACCAGGTGGATGGCATGTGGATTCCAGGTGGACGGCAGGTGGATACCAGGTGGACGGCATGTGGATACCAGGTGGATGGCATGTGGACACCAGGTGGACGGCATGTGGATACCAGGTGGACGGCAGGTGGATACCAGGTGGACACCAGTTGGATGGCATGTGGACACCAGGTGGACGGCAGGTGGATACCAGGTGAACGGCAGGTGGACACCAGGTGGACACCAGTTGGATGGCATGTGGACACCAGGTGGACGGCATGTGGACACCAGGTGGACGGCATGTGGATACCAGGTGGATGGCATGTGGACACCAGGTGGACGGCAGGTGGACGGCATGTGGATTCCAGGTGGACACCAGTTGGATGGCATGTGGACACCAGGTGGACGGCATGTGGATACCAGGTGGACGGCAGGTGGACGGCATGTGGATACCAGGTGGACGGCAGGTGGATACCAGGTGGACGGCAGGTGGACACCAGGTGGACACCAGTTGGATGGCATGTGGACACCAGGTGGACGGCATGTGGACACCAGGTGGACGGCATGTGGATACCAGGTGGATGGCATGTGGACACCAGGTGGACGGCATGTGGACACCATGTGGACGGCATGTGGATACCAGGTGGATGGCATGTGGACACCATGTGGACGGCAGGTGGACGGCATGTGGATTCCAGGTGGACACCAGTTGGATGGCATGTGGACACCAGGTGGACGGCATGTGGATACCAGGTGGACGGCAGGTGGATACCAGGTGGACGGCAGGTGGACGGCATGTGGATACCAGGTGGATGGCATGTGGACACCATGTGGACGGCAGGTGGACGGCATGTGGATTCCAGGTGGACACCAGTTGGATGGCATGTGGACACCAGGTGGACGGCATGTCGACACCAGGTGGATGGCATGTGGATACCAGGTGGATGGCATGTGGACACCAGGTGGACGGCATGTGGATTCCAGGTGGACACCAGTTGGATGGCATGTGGACACCAGGTGGACGGCATGTGGACACCAGGTGGACGGCATGTGGATACCAGGTGGATGGCATGTGGACACCAGGTGGACGGCAGGTGGACGGCATGTGGATTCCAGGTGGACACCAGTTGGACGGCATGTGGATACCAGGTGGACGGCAGGTGGATACCAGGTGGACACCAGTTGGATGGCATGTGGACACCAGGTGGACGGCATGTGGATACCAGGTGGACGGCAGGTGGATACCAGGTGGACGGCAGGTGGATACCAGGTGGACACCAGTTGGATGGCATGTGGACACCAGGTGGACGGCATGTGGATACCAGGTGGATGGCATGTGGACACCAGGTGGACGGCATGTGGATTCCAGGTGGACACCAGTTGGATGGCAGGTGGACACCAGGTGGACACCAGGTGGACACCAGGTGGACGGCATGTGGATTCCAGGTGGACACCAGTTGGACGGCATGTGGATACCAGGTGGACGGCAGGTGGATACCAGGTGGACACCAGTTGGATGGCATGTGGACACCAGGTGGACGGCATGTGGATACCAGGTGGACGGCAGGTGGATACCAGGTGGACGGCAGGTGGATACCAGGTGGACACCAGTTGGATGGCATGTGGACACCAGGTGGACGGCATGTGGATACCAGGTGGATGGCATGTGGACACCAGGTGGACGGCATGTGGATTCCAGGTGGACACCAGTTGGATGGCAGGTGGACACCAGGTGGACACCAGGTGGACACCAGGTGGACGGCATGTGGATTCCAGGTGGACACCAGTTGGATGGCATGTGGACACCAGGTGGACGGCATGTGGATACCAGGTGGACGGCAGGTGGATACCAGGTGGACGGCAGGTGGACACCAGGTGGACACCAGTTGGACGGCATGTGGACACCAGGTGGACGGCATGTGGACACCAGGTGGACGGCATGTGGATACCAGGTGGACGGCATGTGGATACCAGGTGGACGGCATGTGGATTCCAGGTGGACGGCAGGTGGATACCAGGTGGACGGCATGTGGATTCCAGGTGGATGGCATGTGGACACCAGGTGGACGGCAGGTGGACGGCATGTGGATTCCAGGTGGACACCAGTTGGATGGCATGTGGACACCAGGTGGACGGCAGGTGGATACCAGGTGAACGGCAGGTGGACACCAGTTGGATGGCATGTGGACACCAGGTGGACGGCATGTGGACACCAGGTGGATGGCATGTGGATACCAGGTGGATGGCATGTGGACACCAGGTGGACGGCAGGTGGACGGCATGTGGATTCCAGGTGGACAACAGTTGGATGGCATGTGGACACCAGGTGGACGGCATGTGGATACCAGGTGGACGGCAGGTGGATACCAGGTGGACGGCAGGTGGACGGCATGTGGATACCAGGTGGACACCAGGTGGACACCAGTTGGATGGCATGTGGACACCAGGTGGACGGCATGTGGATACCAGGTGGACGGCAGGTGGATACCAGGTGGACGGCAGGTGGACGGCATGTGGATACCAGGTGGACACCAGGTGGACACCAGGTGGATGGCATGTGGACACCAGGTGGACAGCAGGTGGACGGCATGTGGATTCCAGGTGGACACCAGTTGGATGGCATGTGGACACCAGGTGGACGGCATGTGGATACCAGGTGGACGGCAGGTGGATACCAGGTGGACGGCAGGTGGACACCAGGTGGACACCAGTTGGATGGCATGTGCATACCAGGTGGACGGCATGTGGACACCAGGTGGACGGCATGTGGATACCAGGTGGATGGCATGTGGATTCCAGGTGGACGGCAGGTGGATACCAGGTGGACGGCATGTGGATACCAGGTGGATGGCATGTGGACACCAGGTGGACGGCATGTGGATACCAGGTGGACGGCAGGTGGATACCAGGTGGACACCAGTTGGATGGCATGTGGACACCAGGTGGACGGCAGGTGGATACCAGGTGAACGGCAGGTGGACACCAGGTGGACACCAGTTGGATGGCATGTGGACACCAGGTGGACGGCATGTGGACACCAGGTGGACGGCATGTGGATACCAGGTGGATGGCATGTGGACACCAGGTGGACGGCAGGTGGACGGCATGTGGATTCCAGGTGGACACCAGTTGGATGGCATGTGGACACCAGGTGGACGGCATGTGGATACCAGGTGGACGGCAGGTGGACGGCATGTGGATACCAGGTGGACGGCAGGTGGATACCAGGTGGACGGCAGGTGGACACCAGGTGGACACCAGTTGGATGGCATGTGGACACCAGGTGGACGGCATGTGGACACCAGGTGGACGGCATGTGGATACCAGGTGGATGGCATGTGGACACCAGGTGGACGGCATGTGGACACCATGTGGACGGCATGTGGATACCAGGTGGATGGCATGTGGACACCATGTGGACGGCAGGTGGACGGCATGTGGATTCCAGGTGGACACCAGTTGGATGGCATGTGGACACCAGGTGGACGGCATGTGGATACCAGGTGGACGGCAGGTGGATACCAGGTGGACGGCAGGTGGACGGCATGTGGATACCAGGTGGATGGCATGTGGACACCATGTGGACGGCAGGTGGACGGCATGTGGATTCCAGGTGGACACCAGTTGGATGGCATGTGGACACCAGGTGGACGGCATGTCGACACCAGGTGGATGGCATGTGGATACCAGGTGGATGGCATGTGGACACCAGGTGGACGGCATGTGGATTCCAGGTGGACACCAGTTGGATGGCATGTGGACACCAGGTGGACGGCATGTGGACACCAGGTGGACGGCATGTGGATACCAGGTGGATGGCATGTGGACACCAGGTGGACGGCAGGTGGACGGCATGTGGATTCCAGGTGGACACCAGTTGGACGGCATGTGGATACCAGGTGGACGGCAGGTGGATACCAGGTGGACACCAGTTGGATGGCATGTGGACACCAGGTGGACGGCATGTGGATACCAGGTGGACGGCAGGTGGATACCAGGTGGACGGCAGGTGGATACCAGGTGGACACCAGTTGGATGGCATGTGGACACCAGGTGGACGGCATGTGGATACCAGGTGGATGGCATGTGGACACCAGGTGGACGGCATGTGGATTCCAGGTGGACACCAGTTGGATGGCAGGTGGACACCAGGTGGACACCAGGTGGACACCAGGTGGACGGCATGTGGATTCCAGGTGGACACCAGTTGGACGGCATGTGGATACCAGGTGGACGGCAGGTGGATACCAGGTGGACACCAGTTGGATGGCATGTGGACACCAGGTGGACGGCATGTGGATACCAGGTGGACGGCAGGTGGATACCAGGTGGACGGCAGGTGGATACCAGGTGGACACCAGTTGGATGGCATGTGGACACCAGGTGGACGGCATGTGGATACCAGGTGGATGGCATGTGGACACCAGGTGGACGGCATGTGGATTCCAGGTGGACACCAGTTGGATGGCAGGTGGACACCAGGTGGACACCAGGTGGACACCAGGTGGACGGCATGTGGATTCCAGGTGGACACCAGTTGGATGGCATGTGGACACCAGGTGGACGGCATGTGGATACCAGGTGGACGGCAGGTGGATACCAGGTGGACGGCAGGTGGACACCAGGTGGACACCAGTTGGACGGCATGTGGACACCAGGTGGACGGCATGTGGACACCAGGTGGACGGCATGTGGATACCAGGTGGACGGCATGTGGATACCAGGTGGACGGCATGTGGATTCCAGGTGGACGGCAGGTGGATACCAGGTGGACGGCATGTGGATTCCAGGTGGATGGCATGTGGACACCAGGTGGACGGCAGGTGGACGGCATGTGGATTCCAGGTGGACACCAGTTGGATGGCATGTGGACACCAGGTGGACGGCAGGTGGATACCAGGTGAACGGCAGGTGGACACCAGTTGGATGGCATGTGGACACCAGGTGGACGGCATGTGGACACCAGGTGGATGGCATGTGGATACCAGGTGGATGGCATGTGGACACCAGGTGGACGGCAGGTGGACGGCATGTGGATTCCAGGTGGACAACAGTTGGATGGCATGTGGACACCAGGTGGACGGCATGTGGATACCAGGTGGACGGCAGGTGGATACCAGGTGGACGGCAGGTGGACGGCATGTGGATACCAGGTGGACACCAGGTGGACACCAGTTGGATGGCATGTGGACACCAGGTGGACGGCATGTGGACACCAGGTGGACGGCATGTGGATACCAGGTGGATGGCATGTGGACACCAGGTGGACGGCATGTGGATTCCAGGTGGACACCAGTTGGATGGCATGTGGACACCAGGTGGACGGCATGTGGACACCAGGTGGACGGCATGTGGATACCAGGTGGATGGCATGTGGACACCAGGTGGACGGCAGGTGGACGGCATGTGGATTCCAGGTGGACACCAGTTGGACGGCATGTGGATACCAGGTGGACGGCAGGTGGATACCAGGTGGACACCAGGTGGATGGCATGTGGACACCAGGTGGACGGCATGTGGATACCAGGTGGATGGCATGTGGACACCAGGTGGACGGCATGTGGATTCCAGGTGGACACCAGTTGGATGGCATGTGGACACCAGGTGGACGGCATGTGGACACCAGGTGGACGGCATGTGGATACCAGGTGGATGGCATGTGGACACCAGGTGGATTCCAGGTGGACACCAGTTGGACGGCATGTGGATACCAGGTGGACGGCAGGTGGATACCAGGTGGACACCAGTTGGATGGCATGTGGACACCAGGTGGACGGCATGTGGATTCCAGGTGGACACAAGTTGGACGGCATGTGGATACCAGGTGAACGGCAGGTGGACACCAGTTGGACGGCAGGTGGACACCAGGTGGACGGCAGGTGGACACCAGGTGGACGGCAGGTGGACACCAGGTGAACGGCAGGTGGACACCAGTTGGACGGCAGGTGGACACCAGGTGAACGGCAGGTGGACACCAGTTGGACGGCAGGTGGACACCAGTTGGACGGCATGTGGACACCAGTTGGACGGCATGTGGACGGCATGTGGACACCAGGTGAACGGCAGGTGGACACCAGTTGGACGGCAGGTGGACACCAGTTGGACGGCAGGTGGACACCAGTTGGACGGCATGTGGACACCAGGTGGACGGCAGGTGGACACCAGGTGAACGGCAGGTGGACACCAGTTGGACGGCAGGTGGACACCAGTTGGACGGCATGTGGATACCAGGTGAACGGCAGGTGGACACCAGTTGGACGGCAGGTGGACACCAGTTGGACGGCATGTGGATACCAGGTGAACGGCAGGTGGACACCAGTTGGACGGCAGGTGGACACCAGGTGGACGGCATGTGGATACCAGGTGAACGGCAGGTGGACACCAGTTGGACGGCAGGTGGACACCAGGTGGACGGCATGTGGACACCAGGAGAACAGTTCAATATAGCTTAATGGGTACAATGAAACATAAATCAACAAATGAAGTCAACTAGTTTTCACCACTTAAAAGGTTTCTTCAGTGGACTTAACCATGTAAAGCATGTTGAGTCTCTAAAGAAAAAGTGCTATATAATCCACTTCACATATTTGTCTTCCAAAAGTTGAATGGACTATTCCTGGTTTCATGAATTGTATTGCTTCAAACAGTTTGTCTTCAGGTTTCTTTGCATCTAACCCCTGAGATGTCCAGGAGAACTGCCCTGAGACCTTGGACACAACAAGCCTGTCCAGTTTTTGGGAAAGTCCCTTGCACACAAAAGTTCCTCCTGTTGATGGCAGATTAAATTCCATCAGGACACCTGATGCCAAGAAGGAAGAATCAGAGCAGAACTACCTGGAAAACCCCCAATGGAACCGTGGTACAGGTCAAGCACCACGGACCAAAACACGTCCAGACATTGCAAAATGCAACAGGAAGTGACAACTTCACCTGTGGAATGAAAATGTGCTTGCAGGAACAACTTTTCTCCCAAGACAATTGCACATCCCCCCTCTGGCAAATCAGGAGCACTGTGGCAAACATGCAAGCTTTTTACCACAAACTTAGTCAGGGCTGGGTGCCCTCTTCCTAGAAGCTAGCTTACCTTGTCTGACTTATTTCAGTCTAACAACTAATAGCGCTAACATGGTAGGCGGTGAGTTAGAAGCTAGCTTACCTTGTCTGACTTATTTCAGTCTAACAACTAATAGCGCTAACATGGTAGGCGGTGAGTTAGAAGCTAGCTTACCTTGTCTGACTTATTTCAGTCTAACAACTAATAGCGCTAACATGGTAGGCGGTGAGTTAGAAGCTAGCTTACCTTGTCTGACTTATTTCAGTCTAACAACTAATAGCGCTAACATGGTAGGCGGTGAGTTAACACGGCAGCTAGCTTTCAAAAATGCCACTTTCATTGGTAGTTGCTGCATTTCCATCGTCTGAAGTTGCAGCCTCATGATTATCACGCTGTCGCCATCTTTTCTCCTCAACTTTACAGTGTTTCTTTGCCGCCATTTTGCTATCTGACGTCACCACGCACCTTGCGTAATGGCGTCATTCCCTGAGCCTGGCATCGTGAAAGGAATCGTTTGAAATATTGGAAGCCGGGTGGACGGCAGTTGGATGCCAGTTGGACGGCAGTCGGACGCCGAGTGGAAGCCGGGTAGACGGCAGTTGAATGCCAAGTGGACGCCAGGAGAATGCCGGGTGGACGACAGGTGGACGCCAGTTGGACGCCAGTTGGATGCCAGTTGGACGCCAGTTGGACGACAGATGGGCGCCAGTTGGACGGCAGGTGGCTGCCAGTTGGACGGCAGTTGGACGACAGTCAGACGCCGGGTGGAAGCCGGGTAGACGGTAGTTGAATGCCAAGTGGACGCCAGGAGAATGCCGGGTGGACGACAAGTGGACGCCAGTTGGACGACAAGTGGACGCCAGTTGGACAGCAGTTGGACGGCAGTTGGACAGCAGGTGGATGCCAGTTGGACGGCAGTTGGACGGCAGTCAGACGCCAGGTGGAAGCCGGGTAGACGGCAGTTGAATGCCAAGTGGACGCCAGGTGGACGCCAGGAGAATGCCGGGTGGACGACAGGTGGATGACAGGTGGACGACAGATGGGCGCCAGTTGGACAGCAGGTGGATGCCAGTTGGACGGCAGTTGGACGGCAGTCAGACGCCGGGTGGAAGCCGGGTAGACGACAGTTGAATGCCAAGTGGACGCCAGGTGGACGCCAGGAGAATGCCGGTTGGACGACAGGTGGACGCCAGTTGGACGACAAGTGGACGCCAGTTGGACGACAGATGGGCGCCAGTTGGACAGCAGGTGGATGCCAGTTGGACGGCAGTCAGACGCCAGGTGGAAGCCGGGTAGACGGCAGTTGAATGCCAAGTGGACGCCAGGTGGACGCCAGGAGAATGCCGGGTGGACGACAGGTGGACGCCAGTTGGGCGACAGATGGGCGCCAGTTGGACAGCAGGTGGATGCCAGTTGGACGGCAGTTCGACGGCAGTCGGACGCCAGGTGGAAGCCGGGTAGACGGCAGTTGAATGCCAAGTGGACGCCAGGTGGACGCCAGGAGAATGCCGGGTGGACGACAGGTGGACGCCAGTTGGACGACAAGTGGACGCCAGTTGGACGACAGATGGGCGCCAGTTGGACAGCAGGTGGATGCCAGTTGGGCGGAAGTTGGACGGCAGTCAGACGCCAGGTGGAAGCCGGGTAGACGGCAGTTGAATGCCAAGTGGACGCCAGGAGAATGCCGGGTGGACGACAGGTGGACGCCAGTTGGACGCCAGTTGGACGCCAGTTGGACGCCAGTTGGACGACAGATGGGCGCCAGTTGGACAGCAGGTGGCAGCCAGTTGGACGGCAGTTGGACGGCAGTCAGACGCCAGTTGGAAGCCAGTTGGACGACAGTCAGACGCCGGGTGGAAGCCAGTTGGATGACAGTCAGACGCCGGGTGGAAGCCAGTTGGACGACAGTCAGACGCCGGGTGGAAGCCAGTTGGACGACAGTCAGACGCCGGGTGGAAGCCAGTTGGACGACAGATGGGCGCTAGTTGGACAGCAGGTGGATGCCAGTTGGACGGCAGTCAGACGCCGGGTGGAAGCCGGGTAGACGGTAGTTGAATGCCAAGTGGACGCCAGGAGAATGCCGGGTGGACGACAAGTGGACGCCAGTTGGACGACAAGTGGACGCCAGTTGGACAGCAGTTGGACGGCAGTTGGACAGCAGGTGGATGCCAGTTGGACGGCAGTTGGACGGCAGTCAGACGCCAGGTGGAAGCCGGGTAGACGGCAGTTGAATGCCAAGTGGACGCCAGGAGAATGCCGGGTGGACGACAGGTGGATGACAGGTGGACGACAGATGGGCGCCAGTTGGACAGCAGGTGGATGCCAGTTGGACGGCAGTTGGACGGCAGTCAGACGCCGGGTAGAAGCCGGGTAGACGACAGTTGAATGCCAAGTGGACGCCAGGTGGATGCCAGGAGAATGCCGGTTGGACGACAGGTGGACGCCAGTTGGACGACAAGTGGACGCCAGTTGGACGACAGATGGGCGCCAGTTGGACAGCAGGTGGATGCCAGTTGGACGGCAGTCAGACGCCAGGTGGAAGCCGGGTAGACGGCAGTTGAATGCCAAGTGGACGCCAGGTGGACGCCAGGAGAATGCCGGGTGGACGCCAGTTGGACGCCAGTTGGACGCCAGTTGGACGCCAGTTGGACGCCAGTTGGACGCCAGTTGGACGACAGATGGGCGCCAGTTGGACAGCAGGTGGCAGCCAGTTGGACGGCAGTTGGACGGCAGTCAGACGCCAGTTGGAAGCCAGTTGGACGACAGTCAGACGCCGGGTGGAAGCCAGTTGGATGACAGTCAGACGCCGGGTGGAAGCCAGTTGGACGACAGTCAGACGCCGGGTGGAAGCCAGTTGGACGACAGTCAGACGCCGGGTGGAAGCCAGTTGGACGACAGATGGGCGCTAGTTGGACAGCAGGTGGATGCCAGTTGGACGGCAGTCAGACGCCAGGTGGAAGCCGGGTAGACGGCAGTTGAATGCCAAGTGGACGCCAGGAGAATGCCGGGTGGACGACAGGTGGACGCCAGTTGGACGCCAGTTGGACGCCAGTTGGACGACAGATGGGCGCCAGTTGGACAGCAGGTGGCAGCCAGTTGGACGGCAGTTGGACGGCAGTCAGACGCCAGTTGGAAGCCAGTTGGACGACAGTCAGACGCCGGGTGGAAGCCAGTTGGACGACAGATGGGCGCTAGTTGGACAGCAGGTGGATGCCAGTTGGACGGCAGTCAGACGCCAGGTGGAAGCCGGGTAGACGGCAGTTGAATGCCAAGTGGACGCCAGGAGAATGCCGGGTGGACGACAGGTGGACGCCAGTTGGACGCCAGTTGGACGCCAGTTGGACGACAGATGGGCGCCAGTTGGACAGCAGGTGGCAGCCAGTTGGACGGCAGTTGGACGGCAGTCAGACGCCAGTTGGAAGCCAGTTGGACGACAGTCAGACGCCGGGTGGAAGCCAGTTGGATGACAGTCAGACGCCGGGTGGAAGCCAGTTGGACGACAGTCAGACGCCGGGTGGAAGGCAGTTGAATGCCAGGAGAACATCAGTCAGACTCTGGTTGGACGCCAAGTGGACGCGAGTTGAACACCTGTTGGACACCTGTTGGACGCCAGTTGAACACCAGTTGGACGCCGGTTGGCAAGACATTCCCAAGAATTTATATGCCAGGAACCGGTTTTTGATTCCCATCCCTAGGCGGTACACAATCAAGACTGGACGCCAGCAATTGGTTTCATCTCAACTGGATTTTTCTCCCTCAGCCAAAGTTTGAGGCTGGTTCAGGAAGTTCCTGGTTGAAAAGTGGGCGGAGACTGTTTCAGTGTCAGAAGCTCCTCTGTGCAAGTGGACCAAGTGGAGTTAGTGCTTTATATCATAGTTTAGTGAGACAGGTTGTCAAATAAATACAGTTGTGTTCAAAATAAAAGCAGTCCCACATCACCAGCAAGATAAATCACCGTTTTTGTTAGAATGTAAACTTCTACACTGCAAGTACGTTTCTAGAAGGTTTAGTAAAGGTATAGACAACCAACAGACCCAACAGGCATGACGTGCATGCTGCTGATTCTGGGAAACTGAATTATTTACTGAAAGGGGCGTGTTCAAAAAAATAGCAGTGCGTAGTTCTATTAGTGAGGTCATTGATTAAGTGGAAAAAAAGGTGTTAAACAAGTTGCCCTTATTTAGGATGAAGGCAACTTATTTAGGATGAAGGCACCTGACGCTGCTTGTGCTGCTTGTGCATTTGTCCTTGGAAAAACAGTCAAATGGATGGTTGAAGACTGTTCAGAAGAAGAGCGTTCTTTGATTAAGACTGTAATAAAAGAGGGGAAAACCTATAAAGAAGTGCAGGAAATGATAGGCTGTTCAGCTAAAATGATATCAAACGCTTTAAAATGGCAGCCAAAACCAAAAAGGCGAGGAAGATAAAGGACTATTGGAATGGATGGGAGAATAACCAAAATGGCAAAAGCTCAGCCAATGATCAGCTCCAGGAGGATCAAAGAAGATCTAAGATGGCCGCTGATAAAAAAAATCCTTGCCTGTAGCGGAAGTAGCGTGACGTCACAGGTTGTGGAGCTCCTCACATTTCCACATTGTTTACACCAGCAGCGAGAGCGATTTGGACCGAGAAAGCGACGATTACCCCATTAATTTGAGCCAGGATGAAAGATTCGTGGATGAGGAATGTGAGAGTGAAGGACTAGAGTGCAGTGCAGGACGTATCTTTTTTTGCTCTGACCGTAACTTAGGTACAAGCTGGCTCATTGGATTCCACACTCTCTCCTTTTTCTATTGTGGATCACGGATTTGTATTTTAAAGCACCTGGGATACTATATCCTCTTGAAAATGAGAGTCCAGAACGCACAGTGACTTTTATCTCCACGACAATACATCTGCGAAGCACTTTAGCTACGGAGCTAACGTGATAGCATCGTGCTTAACTGCATATAGAAACAGACGAAATAAGCCCCTGACTGGAAGGATAAACAGAAGATCAACTATACTACCAAACTCTGGACCTGTAACCACACGGTTAATGCTGTACCGCCTAGCAAAGCCTAGCAATGCTGTTGCTAACGACGCCATTGAAGCTAACTTAGCTACGGGACCTCCACAGAGCTATGCTAAAAACATTAGCTCTCCACCTACGCCAGCCCTCATCTGCTCATCAACACCCGTGCTCACCTGCGTTCCAGCGATCGACGGCGCGACGAAGGACTTCACCCGATCATCGATGCGGTCGGCGGCTAGCGTCGGATAGCGCGTCTGCTATCCAACTCAAAGTCCTCCTGGTTGTGTTGCTGCAGCCAGCCGCTAATACACCGATCCCACCTACAACTTTCTTCTTTGCAGTCTCCATTGTTCATTAAACAAATTGCAAAAGATTCACCAACACAGATGTCCAGAATACTGTGGAACTTTGCCATGAAAACAGAGATTTTTGTATTGGATACAATGGTGTACCAATACTTCCGTTTCAACCGTTGATGTCATCATACATACGTCATCACACATACGTCATCATACATACGTCATCATACATACGTCATCATACATACGTCATCATACATACGTCATCATACACACGTCATCATACACACGTCATCATACATACGTCATCACACATACGTCATCACACATACGTCATCACACATACGTCATCATACATACGTCATCATACATACATCATCATACATACGTCATCATACATACGTCATCACACATACGTCATCATACATACGTCATCATACATAGACGTTTTCAGCCGGAAGTTTCCCGGGAAATGTAAAATGTCACTTTCTAAGTGAAGCCGGCCGTATTGGCATGTGTTGCAATGTTAAGATGTCATCATTGATATATAAACTATCAGACTGCGTGGTCACTAGTAGTGGCTTTCAGTAGGCCTTTAAAGCCGTTAGCTCTCAATCAAATCCCAGTCAGGTCAATCGGCTTGCCAAGCCAAAGAATGCAGGAGTGGGGACAATGTGGGGTGTAACACCTCCCCCGCACAATGCAGGGGTGGGGACAACGTGGGGTGTAACACCTCCCCAGCACAATGCAGGGGTGGGGACAATTTGGGGTGTAACACCTCCCCCGCACAATGCAGGAGTGGGGACAACGTGGGGTGTAACACCTCCCCCGCACAATGCAGGAGTGGGGACAACGTGGAGTGTAACACCTCCCCCGCACAATGCAGGAGTGGGGACAACGTGGGGTGTAACACCTCCCCCGCACAGTGCAGGAGTGGGGACAACGTGGGGTGTAACACCTCCCCCGCACAATGAAGGAGTGGGGACAACGTGGGGTGTAACACCTCCCCCGCACAATGCAGGAGTGGGGACAACGTGGGGTGTAACACCTCCCCCGCACAATGCAGGAGTGGGGACAATTTGGGGTGTAACACCTCCCCCGCACAATGCAGGAGTGGGGACAACGTGGGGTGTAACACCTCCCCCGCACAGTGCAGGAGTGGGGACAACGTGGGGTGCAACACCTCCCCCGCACAGTGCAGGAGTGGGGACAACGTGGGGTGTAACACCTCCCCCGCACAATGCAGGAGTGGGGACAACGTGGGGTGTAACACCTCCCCCGCACAATGAAGGAGAGGAGACAACGTGGGGTGTAACACCTCCCCCGCACAATGCAGGAGTGGGGACAACGTGGGGTGTAACACCTCCCCCGCACAATGAAGGAGTGGAGACAACGTGGGGTGTAACACCTCCCCCGCACAATGCAGGAGTGGGGACAATGTGGGGTGTAACACCTCCCCCGCACAGTGAAGCTGAGTGGTAGCTGGTTAATTAACTCATAGTTCAAAAGGTAAGTATGGGTAATAACAAATAGTCTATAGTCCAAGGGTAACCTGGATGGTTAGCTCCTCCTGTGTTCCGAGGCTAAAATTGGTAAGTGTGCCATCGTAGTTCCTAGGCTGGGATGGCGGGAACAGGAATAATTCATCATTGCAGGAACAGGAACACAAATAATTCATCATTGTGGGCGTTGACCAATCAGCTCTCCTCAGTCTGACTAATTGGAAATTGGATAGTAATAATTTAAAACAATAATTAGGTAAAAGGAAAAAAAAGAATTGCCCAAGAACACAACGGCAGTGACTAGGATGGCAGAAGCTGGGATCGAACCTGGAACCCTCAAGTTGCTGGCACCGCCACTCTACCAACTGAGCTATACCGCCCCGAGACGGTATACAAAAACCGAGACTCTGATTTCCCTCGCCCGGACGTGGGTCACCAGGGCCCCCCTCTGGAGGCAGGCCTGGTGTTGGGGCACAATGACGAGCGCCTGGTGGCCGGGCACAGCCCGAAGAAGCAACGTGGGTCCCCTCTCCAATGGGCTCACCACCCATAGGAGGGGCCATAGAGGTTGTGTGCAGTGTGGCTGGGCGGCAGCCGAAGTCAGGGCCCTTGGTGGTCCGATCCTCGGCTACATAAGCTAGCTCTTGGGACGTGGAACGTCACCTCGCTGGGGGGGAAGGAGCCTGAGCTCCTGAGCGAGGTGGAGAAGTTCCGGCTGGATATAGTCAGACTCACTTCGACCGACAGTAAGGGCTCTGGAACCAGTTCTCTCCAGAGGGGCTGGACTCTCTTCCACTCTGGCGTTGCACGCAGTGAGAGGCGACTGGCTGGGGTGGCAATTCTTGTTGCCCCCCCGGCTCAAAGCCTGCACCTTGGAGTTTAACCCGGTGGACGAGAGGGTAGCTTCCCTCCACCTTCGGATGGGGGGACGGGTCCTGACTGTTGTTTGGGCTTACATCAGCTCAGAGTACCGACCCTTTTTGGATTCACTCGAGGGAGTACTGGAGAGTGCTTCCCCGGATGATTCCCTCGTTCTACTGGGGGACTTCAATGCTCATGTTGGCAACGACAGTGAAACCTGGTGATTGGGAAGAATGGCCGTCCGGATCTGAACCCGAGTGGTGTTTTGTTATTGGACTTTTGTGCTCGCGGGTGTTGGTGTCAACAGCATCGTGTGCGTTCCCGATTAAAATGTAAGTATACGGAGAATGTTATTAATGCTAAAATGTAGCCTTAACGGAGTGTTTGTTTGCAACAATGTTTCTGCATGACGACAACACTAAATGGTCCCTAGTGCGTGAATGTTGTCTATCTGTGTTGGCCCTGTGATGAGGTGGTGACTTGTCCAGGGTGTACCCCGCCTTCCGCCCGAATGCCGCTGAGATAGGCTCCAGCACCACCGCGACCCCGATAGTTGAAAATGGATGGATGGATGGATATCATTCGCCAGCTCAACTTTCGCCCTTTTACACGGTAGTTACCTTATCCTACCACTCGAGGGCGACATAGACCATGTGTAAATCAACAGTGCTTTATTCTCCATTCATTTGTATATGACATCAGCATTGTGCATCCAGACTGAGCTGCTCCACCACACTTAGGGTGACACACTTTCACAACTATGTTCATACCTCATGCTCATGTATTTACATTACATACAGCGTGGCGAAGTTGGTAGAGTGGCTGTGCCAGCAATCGGAGTGTTGCTGGTTACTGGGGTTCAATCCCCACCTTCTACCATCCTAGTCACGTCCGTTGTGTCCTTGGGCAAGACAATTCACCCTTGCTCCTGATGGCTGCTGGTAGTGCCTTGCATGGCAGCTCCCTCCATCAGTGTGTGAATGTGTGTGTGAATGTGTGTGTGAATGTGTGAATGTGGAAATAGTGTCAAAGCGCTTTGAGTACCTTGAAGGTAGAAAAGCGCTATACAAGTATAACCCATTTATTTATTTATTATGTATGTATATATAGTCCAGGTTTCTGTGGTTCTATCAGTTATACAGTGCTCAATACCGGAATATACGTTAGGTCAGGGAAAAACACAGAGCAGAGTAATCTGCCAAAACAGGCTTGTAGGGATGAAATAGCCTCATATATATATATATATATATATATATATATATATATATATATATATATATATATACATACACATACATACACACACACACACACACACACACACACATGTATCTACATATGTATACGTATACATATATAATATATTGTTTTCAAGTGAAAGGTACAAGGGGTAAAAATGGATGGATGGAATATAAATGTAAGCAAAATCAGTTCATGCTTAAGCTTACACGTTTTCGTTCTAATGACATTTTTTATTTTTGAACAAATAATGCATGTACTTGACTGAAATAAAGCCATAATAATCTAATAATACGTGGTAGAATCATTATGACAAGATTGTTACACACATGCTAGAAGTGTTGATGCTGTAAGTTCAAGTTTTGACAGTTGATTTGGAACTTGTGTTCCTTACATGCTAGAAGTGTTGATGCTGTAAGTTCAAGTTTTGACAGTTGATTTGGAACTTGTGTTCCTTACATGCTAGAAGTGTTGATGCTGTTAGTTCAAGTTTTGACAGTTGATTTGGAACTTGTGTTCCTTACATGCTAGAAGTGTTGATGCTGTAAGTTCAAGTTTTGACAGTTGATTTGGAACTTGTGTTCCTTACACTGGTACTTATTGGAGAAGCTTTCAAACTTTCTCGCCTGTGTGTCTCCTCATGTGTCTTACAAGAGCTGATCGGTAACTAAAGCTTTTGTTGCAGTTTGGACAGGAAAATGGTTTTTCACCAGTGTGTTTTCGCATGTGTACTGTCAAATCAGCATTTTGCATATAACCTTTACCGCAGACTGAACAACTAAAGGGTCTTACACCAGTGTGTATACTTGTGTGAAATATCAAATGTGCCTTCCTGGTGAATCGTTTACTACAAATTAAGCACATGAATGGCTTCTCTCCAGTGTGTAGTCTTGTGTGTTTTTTCAAATTCTCTTTTAGAGAGAATCTTTTGCAACAAACCGAGCACATGAACGGTTTCTCTCCAGTGTGCGTTCTCATGTGTATTCTCAGATAACTGTGGTATTTAAAAGTTTTGTCACAGTGAGAACATTTAGAGCGAGTGTTGTCAGCGTGACGTGTTTGACCAGCTTCATCAGTGTCAGGAGAGTGCGACCTTGATAGTGGAGCTAACAACTTGTTTGTTGGTGGTCCTCCACAGTGGTCTCCATCAGCTTCTCTTGTCATGTGAGGCTCCTCCTCACTTTCACCTTTGACCTCCTCATCTTCACTCTTCACAGGGACACCAGTCACTGGGAACTCCTGACTGATGCTGTGTTCCTCCTCTTCCTCTTTGATGCGCAGGGTCTGTGGCTCCTCTTGCTCCGCCCACTCCTGCTGCTCAGGTAGAAGATGTTCTTCACAGACGTCTGCAGAACACAAGAAGAAGAACTGAGACTCAGTAGGATTGCAAGCAACATTTTTTACTGAAACACACGTTGCCGCAGTCTGAATATTTGTCTTCCTGGTACAAAATGCCGCAGCACAACTCTTAAACACACTTCTACGTTCTTTGCTTCAAGTCCATTTCAGAGTTGATTACAACTTTTCTTTTTAAATGCTCCATCATATTTGTGGTCAAGATCTACTTGAACTGGGTGATATGTCCATGTTATCATTACATGTTTATTTTGCGCTTGGTTTAAAAAACATTCGTATCAATACAATTATTCCACTTTTAATCCTGATCACCATTTTGGCAGCTACATTTAAATGGATATTAACATTTCAAAAAGCCAACCGCCAGACATGTGAGAGTGAATGAGTAGAAAAATAAACGCATTCTTACATCTCCTCCCACACGCATTTGAACAGTTCTCTCGGCACTCCCGCGCGGATGAAGGAACGCACGCCACACTTCCAAACAATGAAGACACGTTAAACTTCCTTTCTTTTCTGGAAAAATGGCCGCCACCGCCGCAAACAGCTAGAAAAGTGGGCGTGCCCAAAATACAGATGAGCGTAACATCAAGCGTGCAGCAAAATAACAGACGTCATAAGCTTTTATTTGTCCTGAAGATCCTGTCAGCAGGATCTTGAATGTGCTTTTATCCACTTGTTGAACGCACTCTGCAATGCTATATTGATTTTAATCAGCCCTTTGTTTTATAAGAGTTCATTATCTTTAAAGTTCCATTCTGAAATGAAAGCCAAATTGACATACTGTTTGAAATAACAAGTGCAAAGAATATGTTTTAACTGTGATTTTAATATTGATGTAAATAATAGTGATTGTAATTTGGGCGTTTAAGTTATTCTAGATGAGAAAAATCCAGCCTCTCATCTGGATATGAGGAGGATTTAGCCATCAATCCAAAAGTTGTTCATCTGTGACATTCAGTTTATACCCAAAAATGGAGACAAACACACACAACCCAAAACGGTGTCTGCAGGGAGACTTTTCCCTGTTAACCCTTTGTGTGCATCATGATTAATTCTTTATCTAAATCAGTCGTGATTGAAGTGAGAGCAGACATTGTACAGTAAGTGATTGTCTTATTATGTTCATGTTTAGCACTTAGCAATATTGCTGCATGATGCATAGTGTTTGCATCTGTTTAGCACACAGCTTCTAAAACTTGTAGATCATCCTCCTTATATTCAGGCTCAAAAATAGAAGGTTCTGGATCATAATTGTTCCCAAGGTAATCGTTGTTGTCTCTCACTAAGTCTGCTCGATTATCATTGTTGTTGATGGGGAAGGGTTAGGGTCCAGTCCATAGTGGATCTAACATAATAGTGTGAGAGTCCAGTCCATAGTGGATCTAACATAATAGTGTGAAAGTACAGTCCATAGTGGATCTAACATAATAGTGTGAAAGTACAGTCCATAGTGGATCTAACATAATAGTGTGAAAGTACAGTCCATAGTGGATCTAACATAATAGTGTGAAAGTACAGTCCATAGTGGATCTAACATAATAGTGTGAAAGTACAGTCCATAGTGGATCTAACATAATAGTGTGAAAGTACAGTCCATAGTGGATCTAACATAATAGTGTGAAAGTACAGTCCATAGTGGATCTAACATAATAGTGTGAAAGTACAGTCCATAGTGGATCTAACATAATAGTGTGAAAGTACAGTCCATAGTGGATCTAACATAATAGTGTGAAAGTACAGTCCATAGTGGATCTAACATAATAGTGTGAAAGTACAGTCCATAGTGGATCTAACATAATAGTGTGAAAGTACAGTCCATAGTGGATCTAACATAATAGTGTGAAAGTACAGTCCATAGTGGATCTAACATAATAGTGTGAAAGTACAGTCCATAGTGGATCTAACATAATAGTGTGAAAGTACAGTCCATAGTGGATCTAACATAATAATGTGAAAGTACAGTCCATAGTGGATCTAACATAATAGTGTGAGAGTCCAGTCCATAGTGGATCTAACATAATAGTGTGAAAGTACAGTCCTTACTTACTGCAGTCTCAGTACATCGCTATGTTATCCTTTGTTATATTGTCTTAAATAAACTGCTACAGACCAGCTAAGCTATTTTGCCCACGTCAGCTCGTACACGGCACACGATTGGCTGATGCTGCGTTCTATCCTGGGATCTGATTGGCTCTGCGAGCGTTGATGTGTAGGGCTTTTGTCACATGTGTGTTACAATGTGAATGCATGATGTTGTGCACCTTATAAGGTGATGTGTTGGGCTTTTGTCACATGTGTGTTACAATGTGAATGCATGATGTTGTGCACCTTATAAGGTGATGTGTTGGGCTTTTGTCACATGTGTGTTACAATGTGAATGCATGATGTTGTGCACCTTATAAGGTGATGTGTTGGGCTTTTGTCACATGTGTGTTACAATGTGAATGCATGATGTTGTGCACCTTATAAGGTGATGTGTTGGGCTTTTGTCACATGTGTGTTACAATGTGAATGCATGATGTTGTGCACCTTATAAGGTGATGTGTTGGGCTTTTGTCACATGTGTGTTACAATGTGAATGCATGATGTTGTGCACCTTATAAGGTGATGTGTTGGGCTTTTGTCACATGTGTGTTACAATGTGAATGCATGATGTTGTGCACCTTATAAGGTGATGTGTTGGGCTTTTGTCACATGTGTGTTACAATGTGAATGCATGATGTTGTGCACCTTATAAGGTGATGTGTTGGGCTTTTGTCACATGTGGGTTACAATGTGAATGCATGATGTTGTGCACCTTATAAGGTGATGTGTTGGGCTTTTGTCACATGTGTGTTACAATGTGAATGCATGATGTTGTGCACCTTATAAGGTGATGTGTTGGGCTTTTGTCACATGTGTGTTACAATGTGAATGCATGATGTTGTGCACCTTATAAGGTGATGTGTTGGGCTTTTGTCACATGTGGGTTACAATGTGAATGCATGATGTTGTGCACCTTATAAGGTGATGTGTTGGGCTTTTGTCACATGTGTGTTACAATGTGAATGCATGATGTTGTGCACCTTATAAGGTGATGTGTTGGGCTTTTGTCACATGTGTGTTACAATGTGAATGCATTATGTTGTGCACCTTATAAGGTGATGTGTTGGGCTTTTGTCACATGTGTGTTACAATGTGAATGCATGATGTTGTGCACCTTATAAGGTGATGTGTTGGGCTTTTGTCACATTTGTGTTACAATGTGAATGCATGATGTTGTGCACCTTATAAGGTGATGTGTTGGGCTTTTGTCACATGTGTGTTACAATGTGAATGCATGATGTTGTGCACCTTATAAGGTGATGTGTTGGGCTTTTGTCACATGTGTGTTACAATGTGAATGCATGATGTTGTGCACCTTATAAGGTGATGTGTTGGGCTTTTGTCACATGTGTGTTACAATGTGAATGCATGATGTTGTGCACCTTATAAGGTGATGTGTTGGGCTTTTGTCACATGTGTGTTACAATGTGAATGCATGATGTTGTGCACCTTATAAGGTGATGTGTTGGGCTTTTGTCACATGTGTGTTACAATGTGAATGCATGATGTTGTGCACCTTATAAGGTGATGTGTTGGGCTTTTGTCACATGTGTGTTACAATGTGAATGCATGATGTTGTGCACCTTATAAGGTGATGTGTTGGGCTTTTGTCACATGTGTGTTACAATGTGAATGCATGATGTTGTGTACCTTATAGGGTGATGTGTTGGGCTTTTGTCACATGTGTGTTACAATGTGAATGCATGATGTTGTGCACCTTTTAAGGCTCCTGGCGTCAAATGAAGAATGGAACCCTCGCAGGAACTCCTTAATGTGATGCTAAAGGAAGTACCTTCGTACTTTCACTTCTCCACCCAGTCAAGTTATTCCAACTCTTCTCTCATGTTAATGATGTAATACCAAGTTAGTCAACATGTGAGAGTAAGAAGTAAACAAACCTTTAAGTTGATGTTTCTTGAAAACAGCGTCCAGTAGTTGATGGTTCTCCTCTTTGGTACGAGAAAGTTCCGCCTCGTATTCTGCGATCGTTCTTTGGAACACTACAAATATTTCTTCAATAGCAGCATTTAGTCGCTGATTCACCAACACTCTCAACATTTGTAGTTGACACATGTTCACACACTTTAAAGTAGTCACAGCTAATCTCTGCTTGGCGATGTGTTGATGACTTTGTTAGCAGCTAACACGCTAAGCTAACTAGCAAGCTAAGCTAGCCTTCAGAGTTGACTGAGACGAGTCCAGTTTGTCCTCACAGCAAACATCAACAAGTGTGGTAGACGACTTGGCATAAATGAAAGATGAAGGCAGATTTAAAGACAAAGTGTGTCAACATGAGTTCTGCGGCCGACCAAAGGATTTTCTCATGCGGTTAAAGAAGGCCACGCCTTCTCTTCTTCTTCTTCTTCTTCTTCTTCTTTCCATTTCCGGCGGAATATGCATGCTTGGCGTGTGGCTGCCCTCCACAGGTCATTGGCAGTATTTCTTCTAGACTGTCAACCACTTTTATAAAAATACTTTTGCGGTTTCCTGATGTTTCTGTAATAAAGTGATGTAAGTTGTTTATTGCCATGTCTTGGTGAATGTTGGATATAGTTTTATACTGTTTTTGTACTGATTATTGTTTTTAAACTGTCTGTAAATGTTGCAATTTATAAATAAAGGTTTATAAAAAAATAAATACAATGACAGGTACACACATAGTACACACGTATTCCACGTTCACACATTTAATTACATCATTCTTGTAGTTTTGCATGTTTGATATTTTACCAGGAAATGTGTAATATATACATATCAATCAATCAATCAATCAATGTTTATTTATATAGCCCTCAGTGTCTCAAAGGGCTGCACAAGCCACAACGACGTCCTCGGTTCAGAGCCCACATAAGGGCACATATACATATGTACATCAATACGCATCAGAACATGTTGGATATACTGTAGTGGTCTGTGGTTACTTTTTGGTTGGCCAACGATTGACCTTGTATTGTGCAACCTGACAGCAAGTGAGTGAGTCTGAAGTACAAAGACCTCACCTGGTTAGTGACTCCAACACACAATATTACATCTTACAAACGTCAGTGACTTTATGATTGTTTATTCATTGTCTACATGTTTACTGTACATACAGCGTGTTTAACGCAAACTAAAAGCTGAATAAAATCACGAGCAGGGACAAAAAGGAAGCACAAAAGACACGACGTGTTAGTGTAGTAAAAAGCAAGTAAAAAGCAAGTAAAATAATAGTGTGTAAAGTAAAAAGCAAGCCAAACTGAGACTTGCTCCTTTTACTGTTGACAAATGACCCTTTTATGAATGACAAACATCACGTGGACCCCGACTTAAACAAGTTGAAAACGTATTTGGGTGTTACCATTTAGTGTCGGGAATATGTACTGTAATCTACTAGTACAACTTTCAATCAATCAAACATGACACTGCAGAAATACACAGGATGTTAACACCATGCACATGCAAAATAGTTCACTGACATTGATAGGAAACATAAAACATGGCTGTTGCCATCAAATATCAAGTGTTTAATACATTGTAGGAAATACAATAGAGAAAGGGAAATACTGGAAAGTAAGTTAGCGAAAGAGAAGATTAGGTTAGCAGTGGAAGATATTTGAGCATTGCACTCGGAACACATAGGTTATAAAGCATTATATACATATCTAAAAACCCTGGGTTAAATACAAGTATTTAAATCAGAACACATAGGTTATAAAGCATTATGTACATATCTAAAAACCCTGGGTTAAATACAAGTATTTAAATCAGAACAATAGGTTATAAAGCATTATATACATATCTAAAAACCCTGGGTTAAATACAAGTATTTAAATCAGAACACATAGGTTATAAAGCATTATATACATATCTAAAAATCCTGGGTTAAATAAAAGTATTTAAATCAGAACACATAGGGTATAAAGCATTATATACATATTTAAAAACCCTGGGTTAAATAAAAGTATTTAAATCAGAACACATAGGGTATAAAGCATTATATACATATTTAAAAACCCTGGGTTAAATAAAGGTATTTACACATAGGTTATAAAGCATTATATACATATTTAAAATATAGAGTAGGGATCCACCTCGTCCACACTCCATGTCAGTAGGTGGCGGTAATGCTTGCCATCCGCCATTAAACCAAAGAAGAAGAAGAAGAAGAAGAAGAAGAAGAAGAAGAAGAAGAAGAAGAAGAAGAAGAAGAAGAAGAAGAAGAAGAAAAAAGCAACATGGCGTTTGACGGAAAATTCCTAAACGTGTGCCTTATAGTTGTTTGTTTTTAATGATTGCAGACATGTACACATATATAATGTTTAGTACATTAATAATTCTTTGTATTCCTGATACATCAGTCTGCACACACGTATAGTCTTTAGTAGATGAATAATTGTTTGGTGCATTAGTCTGAGCGCTAGCTTAGCTTGCTAGTTAGCTTAGCTTGGTAGCTGCTAACAAAGACGCGGAAGTGATGAACACACCACTAAGTGATGAACACACCACTAAGTGATCAACACACCACTAAGTGATCAACACACCACTAAGTGATCAACACACCACTAAGTGCAGATGGAGACTAAGTACACATCAAATGTGAGTTTCAACTGTTGCGTTCTCATTGTGTGAGTGTTGTGTTGTCATTGTGTGCGTGTCAAATGTTGTGTTGTCATTGTAAAGTGTTGTGTTGTCATTGTGTGCGTGTCAAATGTTGTGTTATCATTGTAAAGTGTTGTCATTGTGTGCGTGTCAAATATTGTATTGTCATTGTGTGAGTGTTGTCATTGTAAAGTGTTGTGTTGTCATTGTGTGCGTGTCAAATGTTGTGTTGTCATTGTGTGAGTGCTGTCATTGTAAAGTGTTGTGTTGTCATTGTGTGCGTGTCAAATGTTGTGTTGTCATTGTAAAGTGTTGTGTTGTCATTGTGTGAGTGTCAACTGTTGTGTTATCATTGTAAAGTGTTGTGTTGTCATTGTGTGATTGTCAAGTGTTGTGTTGTCATTGTGTGAGTGTCAAGTGTTGTGTTGTCATTGTCAAGTGTTGTGTTGTCATTGTGTGAGTGTCAAGTGTTGTGTTGTCATTGTCAAGTGTTGTGTTGTCATTGTGTGCGTGTCAAATGTTGTATTGTCATTGTGTGAGTGTTGTCATTGTAAAGTGTTGTGTTGTCATTGTGTGCGTGTCAAATGTTGTGTTGTCATTGTGTGAGTGCTGTCATTGTAAAGTGTTGTGTTGTCATTGTGTGCGTGTCAAATGTTGTGTTGTCATTGTAAAGTGTTGTGTTGTCATTGTGTGAGTGTCAACTGTTGTGTTATCATTGTAAAGTGTTGTGTTGTCATTGTGTGATTGTCAAGTGTTGTGTTGTCATTGTGTGAGTGTCAAGTGTTGTGTTGTCATTGTCAAGTGTTGTGTTGTCATTGTGTGATTGTCAAGTGTTGTGTTGTCATTGTGTGAGTGTCAAGTGTTGTGTTGTCATTGTCAAGTGTTGTGTTGTCATTGTGTGAGTGTCAAGTGTTGTGTTGTCATTGTCAAGTGTTGTGTTGTCATTGTGTGATTGTCAAGTGTTGTGATTATTTAATTGTCAAGTGTTGTGATTGTCAAGTGTTGTGATCGTCAAGTGTTGTGTTGTCATTGTGTGATTGTCAAGTGTTGTGATTGTCAAGTGTTGTGATTATTTAATTGTCAAGTGTTTTGATTGTGTGATTGTCAAGTGTTGTCAAACCGCCCACGTAACGCAAACTAGTGCTAGTGAAATGACTGAATTGTGTGTTTTATCTTTAAAGGCCTACTGAAATGAAATGTTCTTATTTAAACGAGGATAGCAGATCTATTCTATGTGTCATACTTCATCATTCTATGTGTCATACTTCATCATTCTATGTGTCATACTTCATCATTCTATGTGTCATACTTCATCATTCTATGTGTCATACTTATCATTCTATGTGTCATACTTCATCATTCTATGTGTCATACTTCATCATTCTATGTGTCATACTTCATCATTCTATGTGTCATACTTCATCATTCTATGTGTCATACTTCATCATTCTATGTGTCATACTTCATCATTCTATGTGTCATACTTCATCATTCTATGTGTCATACTTCATCATTCTATGTGTCATACTTCATCATTCTATGTGTCATACTTCATCATTCTATGTGTCATACTTCATCATTCTATGTGTCATACTTCATCATTTAGGATATTGCCATATTTTTGCTGAAAGGATTTAGTAGAGAACATCGACGATAAAGTTTGCAACTTTTGGTGGCTGATAAAAAAGCCTTGCCTGTACCGGAAGTAGCGTGACGTCACACGTTGTGGAGCTCCTCACATCTGCACATTGTTTACAATCATGGCCACCAGCAGAAGTAGCGTGACGTCACAGGTTGTGGAGCTCCTCACATCTGCACATTGTTTACAATCATGGCCACCAGCAGCGAGAGAGATTCGGACCGAGAAAGCGACGATTACCCCATTAATTTGAGCGAGGATGAAAGATTCGTGGATGAGGAAAGTGAGAGTGAAAGATTAGAGGGCAGTGGAAGCGATTCAGATAGGGAAGATGCTGTGAGAGTGACCTGATATTCAGCTGGGAATGACTACAAGAGTAAATAAACACAAGACATATATATACTCTATTAGCCACAACACAACCAGGCTTATATTTAATATGACACATAACAAACACCTCCCCCCTCTCGTCCATATAACACACCAATACAACTCCAACACCCGCACAACACACTCAATCCCACAGCCCAAAGTACCGTTCACTTCCCCAAAGTTCATACAGCACATATATTTCCGCAAAGTTACGTATGTGACATGCACATAGCGGCACGCACATACGTGACATGCACATAGCGGCACGCACATACGTGACATGCACATAGCGGCACGCACATATGTGACATGCACATAGCGGCACGCACATACGTGACATGCACATAGCGGCACGCACATACGTGACATGCACATAGCGGCACGCACATATGTGACATGCACATAGCGGCACGCACATACGTGACATGCACATAGCGGCACGCACATAAGTGACATGCACATAGCGGCACGCACATACGTGACATGCACATAGCGGCACGCACATACGTGACATGCACATAGCGGCACGCACATACGTGACATGCACATAGCGGCACGCACATACGTGACATGCACATAGCGGCACGCACATACGTGACATGCACATAGCGGCACGCACATACGTGACATGCACATAGCGGCACGCACATACGTGACATGCACATAGCGGCACGCACATACGTGACATGCACATAGCGGCACGCACATACGTGACATGCACATAGCGGCACGCACATACGTGACATGCACATAGCGGCACGCACATACGTGACATGCACATAGCGGCACGCACATACGTGACATGCACATAGCGGCACGCACATACGTGACATGCACATAGCGGCACGCACATACGTGACATGCACATAGCGGCACGCACATACGTGACATGCACATAGCGGCACGCACATACGTGACATGCACATAGCGGCACGCACATACGTGACATGCACATAGCGGCACGCACATACGTGACATGCACATAGCGGCACGCACATACGTGACATGCACATAGCGGCACGCACATACGTGACATGCACATAGCGGCACGCACATACGTGACATGCACATAGCGGCACGCACATACGTGACATGCACATAGCGGCACGCACATACGTGACATGCACATAGCGGCACGCACATACGTGACATGCACATAGCGGCACGCACAGACGGGCAAGCCATCAAATGTTTGGAAGCCGCAGCTGCGTTCTCACGGTAGCGCGTCTGCTATCCAAGTCAAAGTCCTCCTGGTTGTGTTGCTGCAGCCGCCCGCTAATACACCGCTTCCCACCTACAGCTTTCTTCTTTGCAGTCTTCATTGTTCATTAAACAAATTGCAACAGATTCACCAACACAGATGTCCACAATACTGTGGAATTTTGCCATGAAAACAGACGACTTAATAGCTGGCCACAATGCTGTCCCAATATGTCCGCACAATCCGTGACGTCACGCACAAACGTCATCATACCGAGCAGAATATTTTGCGGGAAATGTAAAATGTCACTTTACTAATCTAACCCGGCCGTATTGGCATGTGTTGCAATGTTAAGATTTCATAATTTTCATCATAAACTATCAGATGTCATCATTGATATATAAACTATCAGACTGCGTGGTCGCTAGTAGTGGCTTTCAGTAGGCCTTTAACCAGGTGTCTTTTACCTGCTACTTGTATTATCTGTGGACTTGTATTGTTTTACCTGCTACTTGTATTATCTGTGGACTTGTATTGTTTTACCTGCTACTTGTATTATCTGTGGACTTGTATTGTTTTACCTGCTACTTGTATTATCTGTGGACTTGTATTGTTTTACCTGCTACTTGTATTATCTGTGTACTTGTATTGTTTTACCTGCTGCTTGTATTATCTGTGGACTTGTATTGTTTTACCTGCTACTTGTATTATCTGTGGACTTGTATTGTTTTACCTGCTACTTGTATTATCTGTGGACTTGTATTGTTTTACCTGCTACTTGTATTATCTGTGTACTTGTATTGTTTTACCTGCTACTTGTATTATCTGTGGACTTGTATTGTTTTACCTGCTACTTGTATTATCTGTGTACTTGTATTGTTTTACCTGCTACTTGTATTATCTGTGGACTTGTATTGTTTTACCTGCTACTTGTATTATCTGTGGACTTGTATTGTTTTACCTGCTACTTGTATTATCTGTGGACTTGTATTGTTTTACCTGCTACTTGTATTATCTGTGGACTTGTATTGTTTTACCTGCTACTTGTGTTATCTGTGGACTTGTATTGTTTTACCTGCTACTTGTATTATCTGTGGACTTGTATTGTTTTACCTGCTACTTGTATTATCTGTGTACTTGTATTGTTTTACCTGCTACTTGTATTATCTGTGGACTTGTATTGTTTTACCTGCTACTTGTATTATCTGTGGACTTGTATTGTTTTACCTGCTACTTGTGTTATCTGTGGACTTGTATTGTTTTACCTGCTACTTGTGTTATCTGTGGACTTGTATTGTTTTACCTGCTACTTGTATTATCTGTGGACTTGTATTGTTTTACCTGCTACTTGTATTATCTGTGGACTTGTATTGTTTTACCTGCTACTTGTATTATCTGTGGACTTGTATTGTTTTACCTGCTACTTGTGTTATCTGTGGACTTGTATTGTTTTACCTGCTACTTGTGTTATCTGTGGACTTGTATTGTTTTACCTGCTACTTGTATTATCTGTGGACTTGTATTGTTTTACCTGCTACTTGTATTATCTGTGGACTTGTATTGTTTTACCTGCTGCTTGTATTATCTGTGGACTTGTATTGTTTTACCTGCTGCTTGTATTATCTGTGGACTTGTATTGTTTTACCTGCTACTTGTGTTATCTGTGGACTTGTATTGTTTTACCTGCTACTTGTATTATCTGTGGACTTGTATTGTTTTACCTGCTACTTGTATTATCTGTGTACTTGTATTGTTTTACCTGCTACTTGTATTATCTGTGGACTTGTATTGTTTTACCTGCTACTTGTATTATCTGTGGACTTGTATTGTTTTACCTGCTACTTGTGTTATCTGTGGACTTGTATTGTTTTACCTGCTACTTGTATTATCTGTGGACTTGTATTGTTTTACCTGCTACTTGTGTTATCTGTGGACTTGTATTGTTTTACCTGCTACTTGTGTTATCTGTGGACTTGTATTGTTTTACTAATCATTGCATTCATCTTAAAGCACACACCAAGAGTGGCAAGCATCATGTCAATCAAGTTGTTTATTCTATGATCCTAGCATAGGGCAGACTAAATATCAGCTGATCGTAGCATAGGGCAGACTAAATATCAGCTGATCCTAGCATAGGGCAGACTAAATATCAGCTGATCCTAGCATAGGGCAGACTATATATCAGCTGATCCTAGCATAGGGCAGACTATATATCAGCTTATCCTAGCATAGGGCAGACTAAATATCAGCTGATCCTAGCATAGGGCAGACTATATATCAGCTGATCCTAGCATAGGGCAGACTATATATCAGCTGATCCTAGCATAGGGCAGACTATATATCAGCTGATCCTAGCATAGGGCAGACTAAATATCAGCTGATCCTAGCATAGGGCAGACTATATATCAGCTGATCCTAGCATAGGGCAGACTATATATCAGCTGATCCTAGCATAGGGCAGACTAAATATCAGCTGATCCTAGCATAGGGCAGACTGTATATCAGCTGATCCTAGCATAGGGCAGACTAAATATCAGCTGATCCTAGCATAGGGCAGACTAAATATCAGCTGATCCTAGCATAGGGCAGATTATATATCATCTGATCCTAGCATAGGGCAGACTAAATATCAGCTGATCCTAGCATAGGGCAGACTATATATCAGCTGATCCTAGCATAGGGCAGACTATATATCAGCTGATCCTAGCATAGGGCAGACTAAATATCAGCTGATCCTAGCATAGGGCAGACTATATATCAGATGATCCTAGCATAGGGCAGACTATATATCAGCTGATCCTAGCATAGGGCAGACTAAATATCAGCTGATCCTAGCATAGGGCAGACTATATAGCAGCTGATCCTAGCATAGGGCAGACTATATATCAGATGATCCTAGCATAGGGCAGACTATATATCAGCTGATCCTAGCATAGGGCAGACTAAATATCAGCTGATCCTAGCATAGGGCAGACTATATAGCAGCTGATCCTAGCATAGGGCAGACTATATATCAGCTGATCCTAGCATAGGGCAGACTATATATCATCTGATCCTAGCATAGGGCAGACTATATATCATCTGATCCTAGCATAGGGCAGACTATATATCAGCTGATCCTAGCATAGGGCAGACTATATATCATCTGATGCTAGCATAGGGCAGACTATATATCATCTGATCCTAGCATAGGGCAGACTAAATATCAGCTGATCCTAGCATAGGGCAGACTATATATCATCTGATCCTAGCATAGGGCAGACTATATATCATCTGATCCTAGCATAGGGCAGACTATATATCATCTGATCCTAGCATAGGGCAGACTATATATCATCTGATGCTAGCATAGGGCAGACTATATATCATCTGATCCTAGCATAGGGCAGACTAAATATCAGCTGATCCTAGCATAGGGCAGACTATATATCATCTGATCCTAGCATAGGGCAGACTATATATCATCTGATCCTAGCATAGGGCAGACTATATATCACCTGATCCTAGCATAGGGCAGACTATATATCATCTGATCCTAGCATAGGGCAGACTATATATCATCTGATCCTAGCATAGGGCAGACTATATATCATCTGATCCTAGCATAGGGCAGACTATATATCAGATGATCCTAGCATAGGGCAGACTATATATCAGCTGATCCTAGCATAGGGCAGACTAAATATCAGCTGATCCTAGCATAGGGCAGACTATATATAATCTGATCCTAGCATAGGGCAGACTATATATCAGCTGATCCTAGCATAGGGCAGACTATATATCATCTGATCCTAGCATAGGGCAGACTATATATCATCTGATCCTAGCATAGGGCAGACTATATATCATCTGATCCTAGCATAGGGCAGACTATATATCATCTGATCCTAGCATAGGGCAGACTAAATATCCTAAAGTCTTCTTTGAGTTGAATGCCTTCATTTAGATTAGAATCTTGTCAAATTGTCCAGTGAGTGCAATAAGAAGCAGATGTTTTTAATTTCCCCTCAGGGGTTAATGAAGTACTCCTGATTCTGATGTTGAAGATTTTGTTGTTGTAATTAAGACAAAAATATATATAATATATATTTGTGTTTGTTTTTGAAGTATTGAAATACACGGTCCAAGTTCCGTATACAACTCTAGTCTGTTGCTGCTAAATAAATGTTTGTCCTTCAACTTCTGAACTGAACACGAGAGCCGGTGTGGTGTCATTCCAGGGTCCAATTTGGCCCCCGGGCCGCCAGTTATATAGCCCTGCTGTAAACACTAGGGTTGTGGGATACGGACAATATAAGATATCATTGATATCAATCCAAGCAACAATAAAGCTTGTAATGCTGTCGTGATAATAAATGTTTGATGCATTCTGGCTGTGTCCGCAAATCTGATGGCGACAAACGTGTCCTCAACGCACTGTAGCATTCTAGCTAGCAAGCTAACGTCTCTTCACAGTGCTAAGCCACTTCTACGTCAGCAATCCTCGTCTCCATGGCGACACATGATCCATGTTTCCTACAAGGAGGATATGCTAGCCGTTAACCGGAAGCTAGAGCTTTTGAATGTAAACAAAGGAAAGCAAATAATGTAAGTATTGATTTGATATTGTTACGTGATTTTGAGATTAGGACTGGCGAATATGGACCAAAACTGATATCTTAGCATGTTTAGGCCGCATCGCAACATACAATATATATCGCTATTTTAAAAGTGTTTAGTTTTAACTCAACACCACAATCTTGTTTCTACCAGTGCTCTGAAATCTACTTGTAAAATGTAATTGATTATAGTTACTACAAAAAATGTCAGTACTAATAATATAATAATGCCATTCATAACTCGGGAAAGTCATTCATGCGTTACTTAAATGTTTTCTTTAATTATGTGTCATATGCAATTGAGAGAAGTTTGTGTGTGTGTGTGTGCCTTTAAAAGGCGGTGCCTAGTGACAAGTGGCAAGGCTTTTAGCTGAGTGCAACTGAATTTCTTAGCGTTAGCATTGACAGGCTTTTTAATCTTTTCACTGGCTTGTGTGATGAATAAAGAGGAGGGTTAGCGACGGTGCGGGCAATGCGGGGGTTGGTGTTGGCAATGTGCGGTAGCGACGGTGCGGGCAATGCGGGGGTTGGTGTTGGCAATGCGCGGTAGCGACGGTGCGGGCAATGCGGGGGTTGGTGTTGGCAATGTGCGGTAGCGACGGTGCGGGCAATGCGGGGGTTGGTGTTGGCAATGCGCGGTAGCGACGGTGCGGGCAATGCGGGGGTTGGTGTTGGCAATGCGCGGTAGCGACGGTGCGGGCAATGCGGGGGTTGGTGTTGGCAATGTGCGGTAGCGACGGTGCGGGCAATGCGGGGGTTGGTGTTGGCAATGCGCGGTAGCGACGGTGCGGGCAATGCGGGGGTTGGTGTTGGCAATGCACGGTAGCGACGGTGCGGGCAATGCGGGGGTTGGTGTTGGCAATGCGCGGTAGCGACGGTGCGGGCAATGCGGGGGTTGGTGTTGGCAATGTGCGGTAGCGACGGTGCGGGCAATGCGGGGGTTGGTGTTGGCAATGTGCGGTAGCGACGGTGCGGGCAATGCGGGGGTTGGTGTTGGCAATGCGCGGTAGCGACGGTGCGGGCAATGCGGGGGTTGGTGTTGGCAATGTGCGGTAGCGACGGTGCGGGCAATGCGGGGGTTGGTGTTGGCAATGCGCGGTAGCGACGGTGCGGGCAATGCGGGGGTTGGTGTTGGCAATGCGCGGTAGCGACGGTGCGGGCAATGCGGGGGTTGGTGTTGGCAATGCACGGTACCGACGGTGCGGGCAATGCGGGGGTTGGTGTTGGCAATGCGCGGTAGCGACGGTGCGGGCAATGCGGGGGTTGGTGTTGGCAATGTGCGGTAGCGACGGTGCGGGCAATGCGGGGGTTGGTGTTGGCAATGCGGGGGTTGGTGTTGGCAATGTGCGGTAGTGACGGTGCGGGCAATGCGGGGGTTGGTGTTGGCAATGTGCGGTAGCGACGGTGCGGGCAATGCGGGGGTTGGTGTTGGCAATGTGCGGTAGCGACTGCCAACACGCGCCAGTCCCTTCCCTTTTTCAGCTAAGGTGCCGGATGTGCCCCCAGGCAGCCGGAACAAAAATACCAGTATGGCGGTATTGTCTCAAATAGATATCTTTGTCTAAAATATACCTGTATTAACTGTAATACCGGTATACCGGTATGGCGTAGTGGGTAGAGCAACCGTGCCAGAAACCTGAGGGTTGCAGGTTCGCTCCCCGCCTCTTACCATCCAAAATCGCTGCCGTTGTGTCCTTGGGCAGGACACTTCACCCTTGCCCCCGGTGCCGCTCACACCGGAGAATGAATGATGAATGAATGAGTTGTAAATATGAATGATGGGTTCTCACTTCTCTGTGAAGCGCTTTGAGTGTCTAGAAAAGCGCTATATAAATCTAATCCATTATTATTATTATTATTATACCGCACAGCCCTAATTGAGATACACAAATCAGTGTTGGTATGACCACTACTACTTGGTACTGGATTTAACCCAAATATTTAGTATCAGCCAAAACTAATGTCAAGTGTTCAAACAACCAAAGAATAAATGCTTATTTTTATTTTGACAGAAGTGTTGATAAAAACATGTTACAACAGAAAGTAAACAGACTAACAGTAAATTAGCAAGTACATGAATCATAGTTTTGAGAAAATACAACTGGAATATTTTATGCATATGTCAGCAACTAAATTACAAGCCTTTGTGAAATGCTTTTATTATCAATACTATAATCAATCCCAATATAGATTTTAGGCTGTATTGCCCATCCCCAGTAAAAAGTCCTCCTCCTGTCGTTTTTCCCCATGTTGGTCCTCCTGAAGAGATGTTCTTTAGCACATGTAAACCTAGTGAGTGCCTCATGTGACTGAGCAACGCTAGACGTTTGTAACGTGGTCTTCTTGTGTTTTGTAGGGGTCTGTGACCAACA
This sequence comes from Entelurus aequoreus, assembly GCF_033978785.1. Taxonomy (NCBI): domain Eukaryota; kingdom Metazoa; phylum Chordata; class Actinopteri; order Syngnathiformes; family Syngnathidae; genus Entelurus; species Entelurus aequoreus. Next base: position 88,012,575 of record NC_084735.1, read on the forward strand.
TCTTCTTCCTGAACAACACAAGTGGCGCTTCAGGATGGCGCAGGAGGAGCCACAGCCCTCCCACATTAAGGAGGAAGATGAGGCCCCTCACGTTAAAAAGGAAGAGGAGGACCCATTGACCCCTCACATTAAAGAGGAAGAGGAGGAACACAGCATCAGTCAGGAGTTCCCAGTGACTGGTGTTCCTGTGAAGAGTGAAGATGAGGAGGTCAAAGGTGAAAGTGAGGAGGAGCCTCACATGACAAGAGAAGATGATGGAGACCACTGTGGAAGACCACCAGCAGACAAGTTCTTATCAAGGTCACACTCTCCTGACTCTGATGATGGAGACCACTGTGGAAGACCACCAGCAGACAAGTTCTTATCAAGGTCACACTCTGATGATGGAGACCACTGTGGAAGACCACCATCAGACAAGTTGTTAGCTCCACTATCAAGGTCACACTCTCCTGACTCTGATGATGGAGACCACTGTGGAAGACCACCAGCAGACAAGTTGTTAGCTCCACTATCAAGGTCACACTCTCCTGACTCTGATGATGGAGACCACTGTGGAAGACCACCAGCAGACAAGTTGTTAGCTCCACTATCAAGGTCACACTCTCCTGACTCTGATGATGGAGACCACTGTGGAAGACCACCATCAGACAAGTTCTTATCAAGGTCACACTCTGATGATGGAGACCACTGTGGAGGACCACCAGCAGACAAGTTGTTAGCTCCACTATCAAGGTCACACTCTCCTGACTCTGATGATGGAGACCACTGTGGAAGACCACCATCAGACAAGTTCTTATCAAGGTCACACTCTGATGATGGAGACCACTGTGGAAGACCACCATCAGACAAGTTCTTATCAAGGTCACACTCTGATGATGGAGACCACTGTGGAAGACCACCAGCAGACAAGTTGTTAGCTCCACTATCAGATAGTGAGGACACAACGTCACACTCTGATGATGAAGACTCTAAAGATGGCCAGACACGCTTTAAATGTTGTCACTGTGACAAAACGTTCAAATACCGTCGTAGTGTGAAAAGACACATGAAAATACACACTGGAGAGAAAACCTTTTCCTGTTCAATCTGTGGCAAAGATTTTAGTGAAAGGAAAGATTTGAAAACACACCAGAGCGTACACGCTGGAGATAAACCTTTTTTGTGTTCAGAATGTGGTAAAGGTTTTGCACGAAAAACTATGTTGAAAGAACACATGAGAACACACACTGCAGAAAAGAAATGTTCTTGTTCAGTGTGTGGTAAAGATTTCCTACAAGGCCGGTATTTAAAAGTACACATGAGGACACACGCTGAAGAAAAACCTTTTAGGTGTTCCATCTGCGGGAGAGGTTGTACACATAGCCACAACTTGAAAGTGCACATGCGAACACACACCGGGGAAACCCCTTTCACCTGTTCGGTCTGTGGGAAAAGTTGTGCGCATAGTCACAATTTGAAACTACACATGAGAACGCACACTGGGGAAAAACCCTATTCCTGCTCAAGCTGCAACAAACGCTTTTGTGTACAAAGGAACCTTGTAGTCCACATGAGGACACACACAGGCGAGCAAGTGTTTAGTTGCAGTGCGTGTGAGGAAAGGTTCTCGTACAAGTACCAGCTCAGCAAACACCAATGTCCTGGTCAGAACAGTAGCAGGGTGGAGTGGCTCAGATGGTAGAGCAGCCATGAAAACAACCCGAGGGTTGGTTCGTATCCGGCTTCCGAAATCCGAGTCGTGTCCTTTGTGTCCTTTTTCCCAGCACATTTAATTTGATGTGTGACTTTATCAATCATTTGTTGGGTCTTGAATTAATCACCTCTTATATTGTTTTATATGTATGTCCTCAGACCTTTATGCAATATATAGATAAGGGAAGACTGCAGAATTCTATGGAAGGTTATGAAGAATTTGAAAGAATCTACATGACAGTTATTGTGTTTTTCCTTTCTTAAAATCCCCAAAACAATATCAGTTTCAGAAAAGATCGGCAGGTTGGGGAACAGCCAATAATGTACATCATCCCACAGACAAATAAATGTCCCTTTGATTCCATCCATCCATCCATTTTCTACCGCTTGTCCTTTTTTCAGGTTGCGGGGAGTGCTGGAGCCTATCTCAGCTGCATTCGGGCGGAAGGCGGGGTACACCCTGGACAAGTCACTACCTCATCACAGGGCCAACACAGACAGACAACATTAACACTCACATTCACACACTAGGGACAATTTAGTGTTGTCAATCAAACTATCCCCTTTGGAGGTGGGAGGGGCCTATCCCCAGGTGCATGTCTTTGGAGGTGGGAGGGGCCTATCCCATGGTGCATGTCTTTGGAGGTGGGAGGGGCCTATCCCCAGGTGCCTGTCTTTGGAGGTGGGAGGGGCCTATCCCCAGGTGCATGTCTTTGGAGATGGGAGGGGCCTATCCCCAGGTGCCTGTCTTTGGAGGTGGGAGGGGCCTATCCCCAGGTGCATGTCTTTGGAGGTGGGAGGGGCCTATCCCCAGGTGCCTGTCTTTGGAGGTGGGAGGGGCCTATCCCCAGGTGCCTGTCTTTGGAGGTGGGAGGGGCCTATCCCCAGGTGCATGTCTTTGGAGGTGGGAGGGGCCTATCCCCAGGTGCATGTCTTTGGAGGTGGGAGGAAGCCGGAGCGCCCGGAGGGAAGCCACGCAGTCACGGGGAGAACATGCAAACTCCACACAGAAAGATCCCGAGCCCGGGAGTGAACTCAGGACTACTAAGGACCTTCGTATTGTGAGGCACATGCACTAACCCCTGCGCCACCGTGCTGCTCCCTTTGATTCCATGTCTCAGAAAGAACTAGTGTTGTCTTCAATCGCAAAACCACATTCAATTATTTGGAATTGTTTTGATCTCTAAGGAAAAGAGACCTTAGTAAAGACTTGTCTAATTTTAGAGTTTGATATCTGTAATATTGTGTCCACCCACCAAAGAAAAGCCCATAAAGTTCTATAGTCAGCCTTCTAAAAAAAGATGAGAATACTTTATAGGGTTGGCTTTATAATGTTTTGAAAGTCTTTTTAGTCAAGCATGGCTGCACAGTGGCAGTGTGGAATATAGTCTAGCAGCCAAAATACCACATTTAGCCCAAGGAGGACCACAACATAATGAAAAAGAAAGGGGTATAAATAGAATCTGTTAATAAAAACAAAGATATAGATTATAATAAAAAAAGAGAGTAGTGTGTTTAAAGTGTTGGCCAAATACAGTGTAGTCTGAATATTGTATTATTGTTAATCACTCAAAAAGCTACAATTAATTAGCGTTGTATTGGGGGGGAAAGGTTTATGATAAGTCTAAGGGACCACATAGCCTAGGGGCCCTCCATGACAAAATGGTATTTAGCTTGATCTCCAATAAATAGAATCACGTCTGCTAATTTGACATGAAGAAAGTGGTGTATGTCCACTTACTGGTCATTTGTTTATGTTGTCTTGAACTAAAATGTTTTTTTTTTTTGTAAGCAGGCCACAATTGACTTACTAATTCTTTCTGAGGGTTTGTCAAGATTTCATGAAGAAAAAACCCTTGGAACTCTGATTGAATCGGAATAAAGATTCAACACTTTCAGTTACAGTTTTGTTTCAATTAATATTCCTATTTTTGTATTTCCCTTTACTGTGGTTTTCTTGCTCAGCTCGTTCCTCCTCATTCATTTGACATGATAGTCCCAAGATTTGATACAGTTTTAGCCTAAACTTCTTGTGAAGACATGGACTTGTATGATTCATCGTTGATTCATAAAACTACGACTAACAGTGATGATTGATCACAGTCATGATTTATATTAAGGATGAATAATATGTCACTGATGAACTATTATCAAAACATTTTATTAAACTTTATTTATTTCACAGTGTTGCCAACATGACGAGAAAACAACTACTCCACGGACCTTTTAGTAACTGGTCAAGACCACAGGCAGATTTCATGGACCGCACTGACCAGACCAGCACCATGAATTGATTAATGTCGACCCCGACTTAAACAAGTTGAAAAACTTATTCGGGTGTTACCATTTAGTGGTCAATTGTAAGGAATATGTACTGTATTGTGTAAACTGTACTCCTTCATATAATGTATTCTCTTCCTTTGCGATCTACTAATAAAAGTATCAATCAATCAGGACCAGTCTCACTAGCGCCCCTAGTGGTAGGGACCACTGGTCCTGTACCCCCCCTCTCAGTAAGCTGTGGAGTCCCCCAAGGCAGTATATTGGGGCCTTTACTGTTCCTAATATACATAAACCACATGTCATCAGCATGCGACTGTGAATTGTTCTTGTTTGCGGATGACTCTGGCCCTGCTGGTGTCCGGCAAGGACAAGTCACAGTGGAGAAAATCCTCAGTGCTGAGCTCTGTAGAACTTGCACCTGGCTCGCTGACAACAAGCTATCCATACACTTGGGTAAAACTCAATCCATCCTGTTTGGGACCAAAATCAATCTTAAGAAAGTCAATGACTTCACTATAAAAGTGGGTGACATTGTTATCACCAGGAAAGATGAGGTCACCTACCTAGGTTCCATTCTAGAGGCTAACCTTTCCTGTGATAAAATGGCAACCAAGGTCATCAAAAAGGTCAACCAACGAACAAGATTTCTTTACAGAATCTCCTCTCTGGTCAACAAAAACACCTTGAGGATTCTGGCGGGAACTCTCGTTCAACCCTTTTTCATTACGCATGCACCTCCTGGTACCCTAGCACCTCCAAAACCCTCAAATCTAAACTCCAACATCTCAGAACAAGCTAGTCAGGTTACTTCTAGACCCTCCCACCCCAGATCCCACCTCACTCCTACCCACTTCTCTAAAGTGGGCTGGCTCAAGGTGGAGGACAGAGTTAAACAACTTGCACTGAGCCTAGTCTATAAAATCCGCTACACCTCCCTGATACCGAAGTACATGTCAAACTACTTCCTTAACGTAAATGACCGCCATAACCACAACACCAGGGGGAGCTCCACTAACCACGTTAAACCCAGATTACGAACTAACAAAGGTCTTAACTCATTCTCCTTCTATGCCACATCAATGTGGAATGCACTCCCAACAGGTGTAAAAGAAAGGGCATCTCTATCCTCCTTCCAAACCGCAATAAAAGAACACCTCCAGGCAACTTCAACCCTTAACTAACACCCTCCTTCCACATCCCACCCTCCCCGGATTGTAAATAATCAAATGTAAATAATCAAATGTATATACTTGTTCTTATGCTTTCTGATCTCTCTCTCTCTTTCTCTCTCTCTATGTCCACTACTCGCTGTACATATCCTACCAAGTCAGTCCTACACTCTCTCTCTCTCGCTCTCTCTCTCTCTATGTCCACTACTCGCTGTACATATCCTACCAAGTCAGTCCTACACACTCTCTCTCTCTCTCTCTCTATGCCCACTACTCGCTGTACATATCCTACCAAGTCAGTCCTACACTCTCTCTCTCTCTCTCTCTCTCTCTATGTCCACTACTCGCTGTACATATCCTACCAAGTGAGACCTACACTCTCTCTCTCTCTCTCTCTCTCTCTCTCTCTCTCTCTCTCTCTCTCTCTCTCTCTCTCTCTCTCTCTCTCTCTCTCTATGTCCACTACTCGCTGTACATATCCTACCAAGTGAGACCTACACTCTCTCTCTCTCTCTCTCTCTCTCTCTCTATGCCCACTACTTGCTGTACATATCCTACCAAGTGAGACCTACACTCTCTCTCTCTCTCTCTCTCTCTCTATGCCCACTACTTGCTGTACATATCCTACCAAGTGAGACCTACACTCTCTCTCTCTCTCTCTCTCTCTCTCTCTCTCTCTCTCTCTATGCCCACTACTTGCTGTACATACCCTACCAAGTGAGACCTACACTCTCTCTCTCTCTCTCTCTCTCTCTCTCTCTCTCTCTCTCTCTCTCTCTCTCTCTCTCTCTCTCTCTCTCTCTCTCTCTCTATGTCCACTACTCGCTGTACATATCCTACCAAGTGAGACCTACACACTCTCTCTCTCTCTCTCTCTCTCTCTCTATGTCCACTACTCGCTCTACATATCCTACCAAGTCAGTCCTACACTGTTCCAATATCCATTTCTCTGATGATGCAATTGTTGATGACTGAAGTGTTGATAACAACCAAACCTAACCCCCCCCCCCCTCCACATCCCACACCCCGGATTGTAAATAATGTAAAAAATTAAATGTATATACTCTGATGATTATCTTGTGTGATGACTGTATTATGATGATAGTATATACTATCATCCCTATAACCCTAACCCTAACCCTAACCCATATCTGTATCATGAATCAATTGAAGTGGACCCGGACTTAAACAAGTTGAAAAACTTATTGGGGTGTTACCATTTAGTGGTCAATTGTACGGAATATGTACTGTACTGTGCAGTCTACTAATAAAAGTTTCAATCAATCAATACAACCAGGCACGTGCACACATAGGGCCCTATGGGTGCCTGAGCCCCTGCCCTTTTTTGCCTCGTCTTAAAAAGTGCCCTCTGCCTGTGTGTGTGTTGTTTTTTTTCCTTTAAACAACATTAATAAATTCCTGTCAGGGATGTAAAAGAAAAAGAAAAACAAAAAAACAGCGGTACAAAAACTCCACGTTTTCTTGTAATAGCGGCTTGTTTGAGCCTGCCGCTTCCGCCAGAGAGAGCACGTGCAGCTGTCATCGAGGAGGGGCTAAAGGTTTAACCCCCGCGGGCGCCATCTGGTGGCGGAGATCCGGCAGATTCTCCAACGTCATTATATATAAAGCTCCGGGAGTCGCAAACGGCAACAATCACTTTGTCCTCCACGCTGCAGTTTACCCCGGACTGCACTGACGCTGATTGGCTGTTACTTGCATGACTATTTTAATCATCGACTTGTTATAATGTACAATATCGAAGTTGGTCTTTATTCGTTTGGAAACCGGCTTGCTTTCGCGGTTCAAGAGAGTAACTCCTGACTGCAGCCTGCAGATCGAGGAGGGGATTAAATCTTCCCTAAATGTGGACAGCTCTAAACTTTTAAACGTTTAGCCTTTCCTCGATCTGCGGGTGAGTAAGTGAGAGGAGAGAGAGCCAACTGCGCCCCTGAGACGTGACAGTGGAGCAACTTGAAGCTGTGAGTTCTGGTCTAGTCGCCGTCCACTTATTCAGCATCTAATTTGGGTCATATTGCAGAAAAACGCTGTATTATTCTATGATTCAATGTGTCAGCTTCTCTTTTTGCCGGACGTCGGAGCACGCCGCATCAATTGAGCACGCCACATCAAGTCCGCACAGAGCAGAGCGGATCGTGCGGGACAGGAAGTAATGTACAAAATACAAAATAAATACCGGGTTAATTTTCAAAATAAAATGCACTGTGTTTACGGCGGATCACATTTCTCTCACAGTAGAGTTTTAGATATAAGGTTATTGTGACTTTGCTATTACTGTGTGGGTTAACAAAATAATAATAATAATAATGATAATAATAACAATAAGAAGAAGAAGAACAATGATAATGATAATAATAATAATAATTATTATTATTATTATTAATAATAATAATAATTTCAGCATTCTGGGGATATAAGATGTAGGTTATCTGTTGGGAATATTGCCATCTGTATTTAAACTTGATTCATGTTGATTATGCCTGCAGCACAATGGCAAAAAAAGAAAGGATATACTGCCCTCTACTGGCCCCTGGTCCATATTTTTGGCCCTGTATTGCGTTTCAGTTGTTTAGTCTGAGCATTAAGTGAGATAGACCATAAGTTACAACTTGATGGTGTTTTCATCAAGTTAAGGGAAGAAGGACAGATTTTCACATTGAAGTTTTTTCCATTTGGGTATTAATTTTAGTATTTTTTTTCAAAGTTCATGTTGCACTGTTCAATGTTCAATATTAAAGTGCTTATCTTAAACAATAAATAGCCTAATAATAAACCAGTGTTTTGTTGCTTTTCATGTCTTCCACGCCTATGATAATGTGAATTAACTCATTATGACCATCATTTGTTGACACAAAAGAAATGGCAATCACTTTTACCTACAGAGGACACACAGCTAAGTAGTTAGAGCTTCCTATTAGCAAATTTAATTTTACATTAATTTCTATATTGTGTAAAGGACCAAAACAAAAATTCCTGCCCTTTTCTGACTTTGAGCCCCTGCCCCTCTATAATCATGTGCACGTCCCTGAATACAACCCTAGACTAACACCCTCCCCCCACCACATCCCACCTCCCCGGATTGTAAATAATCAAATGTATATACTTGTTCTTATGCTTACTGAGCTCACTATGTTCACTGCTCGCTGTACATATCCTACCAAGTGAGACGTACACTGTTTCAAAGTCCATTTCTCAGACAATTGTTGATGACTGAAGTGTTGATATCAACCAAACTTACCCCCCCCCCCCGCCCCCTCCACATCCCACACCCTGGATTGTAAATAATGTAAATAATTCAATGTATATACTCTGATGATTATCTTGTGTGATGGCTGTATTATGATGATAGTATATATCTGTATCATGAATCAATTTAAGTGGACCCCGACTTAAACAAGTTGAAAAACTTATTGGGGTGTTACCATTTAGTGGTCAATTGTACGGAATATGTACTGTACTGTGCAACCTACTAATAAAAGTTTCAATCAATCAATCAATCAATCAATCAAAAAAACACCATTTCAGTTCTGATAATTGATGTTGATTACTGATGGTCATTGTGTAGTATTTAATTTTTCAAAGACTTTTAAAAATATATATTAATATTTTTGTGAGGACCGGGAGTAATTATTGCAATATTTGGTGTGAAACAAAACATTAATACTGGGAAACGGGAGGGCGGAACCAAAGTGTTAGCGGACTTCTATGAGGAAAGGTACTTCCGCCGGACTTCTATGAGGAAAGGTACTTCCGCCGGACTTCTATGAGGAAAGGTACTTCCGCCGGACTTCTATGAGGAAGGGTACTTCCGCCGGACTTCTATGAGGAAAGGTACTTCCGCCGGACTTCTATGAGGAAAGGTACTTCCGCCGGACTTCTATGAGGAAAGGTACTTCCGCCGGACTTCTATGAGGAAGGGTACTTCCGCCGGACTTCTATGAGGAAGGGTACTTCCGCCGGACTTCTATGAGGAAAGGTACTTCCGCCGGACTTCTATGAGGAAAGGTACTTTTTTTTTTTTTTAAAGTTTTATTTATACATTTCAACATTTCAACAATCAAATAAGTACAAAAGTAGTACAAAACAGTACAAAAAGAATAAAAAGCAGCGCCAGGGGGTTATAAATTCAAAGTAACTAAAATAGAATGCAAAAAAAACATATATATAATATAAACAAAGTGCACTCAATTTCAGTAAACAACTCAAATTTGGAACACAGCATAATCGTCTTCACAGCTTTCTGGTTGCTAGAGGTAGAGAGTGTCTTAATGTACAGTTCTAACTCTTTTTTAAAGGCACAAAAGACAGGTCGGGTACTGAGAAACTTACATTTATGAATATAAAACTTAGCCAATAGTATAATGAGGTTGCAAAGGTAAAATTCCTTTTCAAATTTTTGTTCATATAGTGTAAAACCAAATATCACATCTTTAAAATTAAAGCACAAATGTGTCGTGAATATTGTCCAGGATGAAGCGACAGATGCCTGCCATAGTGATCGAGTGCTTTCACAAGTCCAAAACAGGTGGTAAACAGTCTCTGGATGCATGTTACATAAGGTGCAGGTAACATCAATGTCCTTCTTGTATCTAACCATCACAGTCTTTACAGGGTAATAACGATGAATGATTTTAAAAGATATCTCTTTGACTTTGTTGGTAAGTAAATACCTGTTAGGAAGGGACCATGTTTTGACCCAGCAGATGTCATTCACAATATTATTCCAGAGCGCAATTACATAGGAGACAGACACACAATCATTTTGGAATAAGCTGCGGATTTTTCTGTTATTTTTCTGATCAAAGCAAAGTTTCCCCACAGGAGTGTCAAGTGGATCATTCACAATTTTTACAGCAGAAAGAGGAGATGAGTAAGCCCTGTACAACATAACAACACCCGTTGGAATGGCATCAAATACAATGGCAAATTGTTTGGGAGTTACAGGGACCTTAAAGTGGTTGAGAAATTCTTGGTAATTAAAAAGTTGACCTTCCTTATTGAAAAGCTGACTCACTAAAATAATATCATTGTTGAACCAATTGTTGAGGAAAAGAGATTTCCTTTTGTAACATATATCTTTATTGTTCCAAATGAAGTATTTGGTAGGTGAGAAATGGTGCTTGTATATAAGAGAGCATGCCAGAAGGGCTTGTTTGTGGAAGTTTGAAAGAGCAACAGGAATCCTATCAATGCTGTAGTTACACAATAGCAAAAATTTTAGGCCTCCAAGGTTAGAAAATACATGATGAGAAATGAAGTTCCAAATTGAGGTAGGGTCTTTCAAATAGTGTCGTATCCAATTAATCTTGAAGGTGTTGTTTAGTGGAGTGAAATCCAGAAAGTTTAGACCACCCTGATTATAATTGTTCATTATAACAGATTTCTTAATATAATGAATTTTGTTTTTCCAAACAAAGTCAACAAGTATTTTGTCAATAGTTTTACATATTTTTTGGTTAAAGGCCTACTGAAACCCACTACTACCGACCACGCAGTCTGATAGTTTATATATCAATGATGAAATCTTAACATTATAACACATGCCAATACGGCCGGGTTAACTTATAAAGTGACATTTTAAATTTGCCGCTAAACTTCCGGTTCGAAACGCCTCTGAGGATGACGTATGCGTGTGACGTTGCCCGGCGAACACGGGTATGCCTTCCACATTGAAGCCGATACGAAAAAGCTCTGTTTTCATTTCATAATTCCACAGTATTCTGGACATCTGTGTTCGTGAATCTGTTTCAATCATTATTGTATACTGACTGTTAGTATGTAACACTAACAGTCATCCTCCTATTTCACCTTATCTATGTAATCACGAGAGCCGAGTCGGGAGCTGGTGTAGACGTTAGACAGCTTTATTGCCACACACCGAACGGAAGTTCAACCCAACATATATGAACCCACCTGGCACTCCCCCTAGTGGTCACTGGGTGTAACCATGCAGACAAAACATACAGCTCAATACACAACATCCCTCCCCACTTATTCAGATTCGCACCCACCTAAAACCACCCCTATTAACCCCAGCCTATAAAAACAGACTAGGCCATAAGCACTTAGAACGTGTGTTATGTGCAAAATGATGCTTTGTGCGAATCGGCGGTGTAACCATAAAATACATTGAAATACCCACTTAGGGGGCTATTGTAAATAGGGAACTCAAACTTAAACACATACCTGCTTACTGAGGCCGGGGGGTAGACTACCCCCGAACCTCGGAGTCAGTCAACGGGGATTATTCTGCCCCAAAACGTGACATGACTCTCTAACAACCCACGCCCCCAGTTCAGAGATTAAGGCGGTCTGGAGCTCTGGTAACCCGGAGTGGATACCTCCGGCCTGGCGCGCCAACATCCGCTCTCCGTCTGGGTGACCCTCCTGGCTCGGGGGCGACTGTCCCGGTTCCCAGAGCATCCCCTCTTGCCGGAGAAGGGGGGGGAGCAACCGGCTGGGCCCCAATTGTCAGTTCACTCGGCACAGCTGGTTGCTCTGGACCAGTGGGAACCAAAAGCCCACGGTCACCGGCTCTCATCTGCTCTGTGTGACGTCTCCAGAGTGCGCCTGCCCCCACATCCACGGAGTAGGATACCGGTCCCTCTTGTGATGCCACCAGTCCAGGCATCCACTTCTCCTCCCCCCGTCGATAATCACGCACCAGCACGGCCTCCCCCACTGCAAACCGTCTGTCCTTAGCCACCAGATCTCTGCGTTCTCGTTGGCCCTCCTGCGCCAGCTCCACCGTAGCCGACACGTTCGGCTTCACAAGGTCCAAGCGAGAGCGGAGCCGACGGCGCAGGAAGAGCATAGCCGGAGACTCACTCGTCGTCATGTGAGGCGCATTCCTGTAGCTGAGTAAAAATGCCTCCACTCGATGTTGCAGCGTAAATGTTCCCCTAGACGCTTTCAATGAACGCTTCAGCGTCTGCACAAAACGCTCTGCTTGACCGTTCGTGGCGGGGTGAAACGGCGCTGACCTTTTGTGCTTCACTCCGTTTGCCCGGAGAAATGCCCCGAACTCTGCCGCTGTGAATTGTGGCCCATTGTCACTAACCAGTGTCTCTGGTACTCCGTTGCGGGCAAACATACTCCTCAGGGCCTGTACAGTCTTCTCCGTCGTCGTCGTTTTCATCACCTGTACTTCCGGCCACTTAGAGTACGCATCTACCACCACCAAGAACATGTGTCCTTCGAACGGCCCCGCAAAGTCCACATGGATCCGTTGCCATGGAGATCCCGGCCACGGCCAGGTGTGTAGTGGGGAGAGCGCCGGGTTCTTTTGGTTCCGTTGACACGTAGAGCATGTCCTGGCCTGCTGTTCAATCTGGGCGTCTAACCCCGGCCACCAGACATGGCTCCGTGCAATGGCCTTCATCTTGACCATGCCTGGGTGCCCGGCATGTAGTTCCTTCAGAAGCTGCGGTCTCAACGCTGGAGGCACCACCACTCTACTGCCCCATAGCAAACACCCCTGGATCACCGTCAGTTCGTCTCGTCGCATGTAGAAGGGTGCCAACGCGTCCTTCTGCCCAACTGTTCCAACAAACTGGCCTGAAACTACCATATCTACTACCCTAGAGAGCACTGGGTCATATTTAGTTCCCTTCCTAATATCTTCACTGTCCACTGGGAGTGTCTCAAGGTGATGTACTGTCACCCTATCTACTGCATCTGGCTTTTCCCCATGCGCTACCTGCAGTGGCAACCGTGAGAGACCATCTGCATTCCCATGATCTGCTGCTTTCCTGTATTGGATTGTGTAGTTGTGTGCCGCTAACACTAACGCCCACCGCTGCAGTCGTGCGGCCGCCATAGGTGGCGTCGCCTTACTGGGACTCAATATACTTGTCAGCGGTCTGTGATCTGTGAGTAGTGTAAAATGGCACCCGTACAAATAGGCGTGGAATTTACGTACCCCAAAAATAATTCCCAGCGCCTCCCTTTCAATCTGAGCATAATTTTGCTCTGCCTTGCTGAGTGTCCTAGAGGCAAAGGCTATGGGTCTCTCCTCACCACCGGGCATCACGTGCGAAAGTACCGCGCCCACCCCATACGGCGACGCGTCACACGCTATCCGCAGGGGCAACCTGGGGTCATAATGCGTTAGCACCTGTTCTGATTGCAAATGGTCTTTTGCTGCCTTAAAGGCTTTCTCGCACTCTGGTGACCACTTCCATGCCACTCCGGTGTGCAACAGCTCATGTAACGGGCTGAGCATGGTTGCCATGTTTTTAACAAAACGCCCATAATAGTTTATCAGGCCCAAAAAAGAACGGAGCTGACTCACATTAATGGGGGCTGGGGCCTCCGCTATGGCCTTAAGCTTCTCTGGGGACTTATGTAGCCCTTTTTTATCAATGACATGCCCCAAATATTCTAATGAACTCTTGAAGAATTCACATTTCTCCTTCTGTACTCGCAAACCGAATTTTCCCAATCGGCCCAACACTGCATCTAAGTTTTTTAGGTGATCTGCATCGTTCTCCCCAGTCACCAAAATGTCGTCCAGGAAACAATGGACGTTGGGGAGGCCCTGCAACACTTGGTCCATGACTCGCTGAAAGATTGACGGCGCAGAGGTGATCCCGAAGGGAAGACGGTTATAGCAAAACATTCCCTTCTGCGTGGTAATGGTCAGATATTTACGGGAGTTTTCCTGAACCGGCACCTGTAAATATGCGTTCGCCAGATCTAATTTGCTGAAACGCTGCCCCCCTGCTAGCGATGCGAAAAGATCTTCTATCCTCAGAATGGGGTAGTGTTCAGCACAAAGCGCGGGATTCAAGGTCACTTTAAAATCTCCGCATATACGTACTTTCCCATTTTTTTTTAAAATGGGTACAATTGGAGTAGCCCATTCACTAAACTGTACTGGAGACAGTACGCCCCCCTGTTCCAAACGCTCTAATTCCTCCTCCACCTTCGGCCGAAGTGCATACGGCACCGCCCGTGCTTGGAAGAACTTCGGTTGATGCACCGGCTTGAGGGTTAACGCCACCTCAAAGCCCTTTAGTGTACCTAGACCTTCTTGGAACACCCTGGCATGGCTGTCTAGTACTGTCGCCATTGTGCGGTCTTCCTGTATGGGATGTGTAGCTCGAATAGTTTTAATCATTGTCCAATCTAACTTTACTTTTCGCAACCATTCTCGTCCAAAAAGAGAGAGAGCGTCACCCTTAACCACATACAGGGGGAGACGTGCCCGTTGTTTGTTGAGACGCACGTCTACTTTTATTACCCCCAAGGGTGTCATAACCTGCCCTGTATACGATCTCAACAGTAGGTTGGTGGTACGGAGGCGTAACTGGCTAAATTTAGCATTGTATACTTTTTCTGAAATGATCGACACTGCCGCACCTGTGTCTAACTCCATTTCTATAGTTTGTCCCTCCACTTTGGGTCTAACCCAGATAATCGCTGACGCAGCGCTATCATGTTTAACGCTTTTTTCTACCTCCACTACATGTAAGCCTCCCACCCCATCTGAATCTGTTGTCTCTGGGTCGCTGGGCTTAGTCTCCGCCTCTACCTGATCGGCCCTCTTTTTGAATTTTCCTTTCATTTTCTGTCCCTTTTTAACCCCAAAAACATGTGTTGTCTTCGGTCCCCCTTTATCCTCCCTGCACATACGAGCTATGTGCCCCCTTTTTCCACAATTGTGGCAGGACTGGTCCTTGTAAAAACATTCCTCCATTTTGTGATTTACTCTACCACAACGAGTGCATTTACGGCCCGGTGGCAAGGAGAGAGAGACAGCGTTCACCTTCTGTGAGCTACTGAGCTGTTGAGATTCACGTGCCACTGTTTCTATTGAAACTGCTAGTTCAACTGCTCTTTGGTATGTTAAATCCTTCTCTGTTAACAGCCTCTTTTTAATCGACTCACTGTTCAACCCACACACTAACCTGTCTCTTAGTGCATCCTGCAGGTAAGCTCCAAATTCACAGTGCTCTGATAAATTTTTTTTAGATCTGTTACATACTGTGTAATAGTTTCCCCCTCCCCCTGATCTCTCTTATGAAATCTATATCTCTCCGCTATCACTATGGGCTTTGGGGAGAAATGTGCTTGCAACAATGTCACTACCTCATCATACGTTTTCGTGCCCGGCTTCTCTGGGGCGATGAGGCTGCGCAGTAGACCGTACGTCGCCGGTCCCATCACGCTGAAAAACACCGGCAGCTTCCTCCCCTCATTCAGTCCATTTGCTGCCACGAAGTGCTCAAACCTCTCCACGTATGTCGACCACTGCTCCGTCGACTCATCAAAGGCGTCCATCTGTCCCAGGATGCCCGCCATGCTCGCAGGTCGTCCCGACGTGAGTCGTACCCCCGCTGCTATGCGGAGCTAATGCTAACAAAGCTAAGCTAACGCTAGCCGTCGATGAACTCCGCGGATTCGCCGCCACCCGCCTCTTAATCCGTCGGCAGGCGCATCCGTGCTCGTCGCCAATTATTGTATACTGACTGTTAGTATGTAACACTAACAGTCATCCTCCTATTTCACCTTATCTATGTAATCACGAGAGCCGAGTCGGGAGCTGGTGTAGACGTTAGACAGCTTTATTGCCACACACCGAACGGAAGTTCAACCCAACATATATGAACCCACCTGGCACTCCCCCTGGTGGTCACTGGGTGTAACCATGCAGACAAAACATACAGCTCAATACACAACAATCATGTTCATTGCATTATGGAGAAGGAAGCCGTGCAAGCAAAGAAGAAAGTTGTCGGTGCGAAATGGACGTATTTTTCGAACGTAGTCAGCCACAACAGTACACAGCCGGCGCTTCTTTGTTTACATTCCCGAAAGATGCAGTCAAGATGGAAGAACTCGGATAACAGAGACTCTAACCAGGAGGACTTTTGATTTGGATACACAGACGCCTGTAGAGAACTGGGACAACACAGACTCTTACCAGGATGACTTTGATTTGGATGACAAAGACGCAGACGTGCTACTGTGAGTATGCAGCTTTGGCTTTTTTTTGCGTATGTACGTAACTTTTTTAAAATATATAAGCTTCATGAACCTTGGGTTAGGTGAACGGTCTTTTGGGCTGAGTGGTTGTGTGTGTTGATCATGTGTTTGAATTGTATTGGCGTGTTCTATGGAGCTAGGAGCTAGCAGAGGAGCTAGGAGCTAGCATAACACGTACCGTACCGTACGTGCGCGTCACGTACGTAACTTTTTAAAAATATATAAGCTTTATGAACCTTGGGTTAGGTGAACGGTCTTTTGGGCTGAGTGATTGTGTGTGTTGATCAAATGTTTGAATTGTATTGGCGTGTTCTATGGAGCTAGGAGCTAGCAGAGGAGCTAGGAGCTAGCATAACAAACACGCAGGTGTTATTATGCAGGATTAATTTGTGGCATATTAAATATAAGCCTGGTTGTGTTGTGGCTAGTAGAGTATATATATGTCTTGTGTTTATTTACTGTTGTAGTCATTCCCAGCTGAATATCAGGTACCGTGAGTATGCAGCCTTGGCTGCTAAACATTCGATAACTTGACCGTATGTGCGCGTCACGTACGTAACTTTTTAAAAATATATAAGCTTTATGAACCTTGGGTTAGGTAAACGGTCTTTTGGGCTGAGTGATTGTGTGTGTTGATCAGGTGTTTGAATTGTATTGGCGTGTTCTATGGAGCTAGGAGCTAGCAGAGGAGCTAGGAGCTAGCATAACAAACACGCAGGTGTTTTTATGCAGGATTAATTTGTGGCATATTAAATATAAGCCTGGTTGTGTTGTGGCTAATAGAGTGTATATATGTCTTGTGTTTATTTACTGTTGTAGTCATTCCCAGCTGAATATCAGGTCACCCCTGGCTCTCACAGCATCTTCCCTATCTGAATAGCTTCAACTCCGCACTAGTCCTTCACTTGCACTTTACTCATCCACAAATCTTTCATCCTCGCTCAAATTAATGGGGAAATTGTCGCTTTCTCGGTCCGAATCTCTCTCACTTCATGCGGCCATCATTGTAAACAACAGGGAACCTTGCGTATATGTTCAACTGACTACGTCACGCTACTTCCGGTAGGGGCAAGCCTTTTTTTTATCAGATACCCAAAGTTGCAATCTTTATCGTCGTTGTTCTATACTAAATCCTTTCAGCAAAAATATGGCAATATCGCGAAATGATCAAGTATGACACATAGAATAGATCTGCTATCCCCGTTTAAATAAAAAAAATTCATTTCAGTAGGCCTTTAACATCTAAAGAAATAGCCGCATACGTAAGCCTGGAGATACCTTCTGCTTTGGAAAGCAAGGTTCTGCCTTTTAAGGATAAATCTCTCTGTAGCCATTGGTTAAATCTTTTCTTAGTTTTTTCTACTATTGGATTAAAGTTCAAGACCGATCTAGAACTCTGATTTTTAGTGCTTCCGCCGGACTTCTATGAGGAAAGGTACTTCCACCGGACTTCTATGAGGAAAGGTACTTCCGCCGGACTTCTATGAGGAAAGGTACTTCCGCCGGACTTCTATGAGGAAGGGTACTTCCGCCTCCTCGCCGGACAGATGTCGGAAGATGATAGAAGAGCTGCGTGTAATTATTGACCTGCTACTCCATCAAAATCACAAAAATGTTTATTTTCACGAATCGGAACGTTTTATGACAATCGTGACGTGGTTTGTGTCGGACTGTAGATGTGAAATGTCGAGTTAAAATCATTGTTTGGCAAGACCTTTGTTTGAGATGTCGCCGTGCTACAAAATGGCGGCGGACCTTCGCAAAAGATATTATTGTAGAAAACACACTGACATATATGTATTTAACTGCTATTTATGTGACTTAAACACACGCAGCATAGAGAGAATACCTGACATATATGTATTTAACTGCTATTTATTTGACTTAAACACACGCAGCATAGAGAGAATACCTGACATATATGTATTTAACTGCTATTTATGTGACTTAAACACACGCAGCATAGAGAGAATACCTGACATATATGTATTTAACTGCTATTTATGTGACTTAAACACACGCTGCATAGAGAGAATACCTGACATATATGTATTTAACTGCTATTTATGTGACTTAAACACACGCAGCATAGAGAGAATACCTGACATATATGTATTTAACTGCTATTTATGTGACTTAAACACACGCAGCATAGAGAGAATACCTGACATATATGTATTTAACTGCTATTTATGTGACTTAAACACACGCAGCATAGAGAGAATACCTGACATATATGTATTTAACTGCTATTTATGTGACTTAAACACACGCAGCATAGAGAGAATACCTGACATATATGTATTTAACTGCTATTTATGTGACTTAAACACACGCAGCATAGAGAGAATACCTGACATATATGTATTTAACTGCTATTTATGTGACTTAAACACACGCAGCATAGAGAGAATACCTGACATATATGTATTTAACTGCTATTTATGTGACTTAAACACACGCAGCATAGAGAGAATACCTGACATATATGTATTTAACTGCTATTTATGTGACTTAAACACACGCAGCATAGAGAGAATACCTGACATATATGTATTTAACTGCTATTTATGTGACTTAAACACACGCAGCATAGAGAGAATACCTGACATATATGTATTTAACTGCTATTTATGTGACTTAAACACACGCAGCATAGAGAGAATACCTGACATATATGTATTTAACTGCTATTTATGTGACTTAAACACACGCAGCATAGAGAGAATACCTGACATATATGTATTTAACTGCTATTTATGTGACTTAAACACACGCAGCATAGAGAGAATACCTGACATATATGTATTTAACTGCTATTTATGTGACTTAAACACACGCTGCATAGAGAGAATACCTGACATATATGTATTTAACTGCTATTTATGTGACTTAAAACACACGCAGCATAGAGAGAATACCTGACATATATGTATTTAACTGCTATTTATGTGACTTAAACACACGCAGCATAGAGAGAATACCTGACATATATGTATTTAACTGCTATTTATGTGACTTAAACACACGCAGCATGGAGAGAATACCTGACATATATGTATTTAACTGCTATTTATGTGACTTAAACACACGCAGCATAGAGAGAATACCTGACATATATGTATTTAACTGCTATTTATGTGACTTAAACACACGCAGCATAGAGAGAATACCTGACATATATGTATTTAACTGCTATTTATGTGACTTAAACACACGCAGCATAGAGAGAATACCTGACATATATGTATTTAACTGCTATTTATGTGACTTAAACACACGCAGCATAGAGAGAATACCTGACATATATGTATTTAACTGCTATTTATGTGACTTAAACACACGCAGCATAGAGAGAATACCTGACATATATGTATTTAACTGCTATTTATGTGACTTAAACACACGCAGCATAGAGAGAATACCTGACATATATGTATTTAACTGCTATTTATGTGACTTAAACACACGCAGCATAGAGAGAATACCTGACATATATGTATTTAACTGCTATTTATGTGACTTAAAGGTTGACAAAGTTACCCTAAACAGTGTTGGCAAAGTGCTAATATAATGTTTGATGTGATAAATTCCCTAGGTTCAATGTGGTAAGTGAGAGAAACCTTTAATGTGGAGTAATATTGTGTTTAAAGGCAAATATGTTTATGGTGGAAAAGGAGCTATGTGAGGCTTGAAGTGGTGGGCTTCTGTTACATTTTGCCTTACTCCAAGAAAAATGCCCTCTGCTGGCGTTGTTTTAGGCAGTTGGAACTGTTCAAATTGCTAAAGAATGAACATTTCTTCAGATTTCCTCGAGAGGTGATCAAGAAGAGTGCAAGAAGACGAGGAAAGTAACACACACTCCAGTCCAAGGGAGCAAAGTGGAAGAACGCACGAGTTTGCAGTGATCACTTCGTTAAAGGTTTGTTTGATATACTTTTAACGTTTAGTATTTTCCATTCAAGTATCTTGATATTATTTGTGTTTCTTGAAACACATGTTTACTACGAGTATTTCGAAAAGCACCAACTCGGCAAGTTTAAGTAAAAGAAAGCAAAACCTAAACGAGTTAAACTTTGAATCATAAATTAATCTTTCAGCACATACACAATGTTGACATCTATAGTTATATTTTGATAAACAATCATAAATGAATCTTTCAGTACATACACAATGTTGACATCTATAGTTATATTTTGATAAACAATCATAAATGAATCTTTCAGTACATACACAATGTTGACATCTATAGTTATATTTTGATAAACAATCATAAATGAATCTTTCAGTACATACACAATGTTGACATCTATAGTTATATTTTGATAAACAATCATAAATGAATCTTTCAGTACATACACAATGTTGACATCTATAGTTATATTTTGATAAAGACGAGGAAAAGGCGCTACTCGTAAGCGGCGCGTGCAACAACAACAAACATGGCTGCAGACGTGGATTTAAATCAGGAAATGCAACCTTACCTGAGCAAAATGATGCATGATTTATCCAGCAGAGTCTTGCTAGCAATGTCCTTGACCCAGACACACACAAAGAAGTTGTAGACCTCCATGATTTATCCAGGAGAGTCTTGCTAGCAATGTCCTTGACCCAGACACACACAAAGAAGTTGTAGACCTCCATGATTTATCCAGGAGAGTCTTGCTAGCAATGTCCTTGACCCAGACACACACAAAGAAGTTGTAGACCTCCATGATTTATCCAGCAGAGTCTTGCTAGCAATGTCCTTGACCCAGACACACACAAAGAAGTTGTAGACCTCCATGATTTATCCAGGAGAGTCTTGCTAGCAATGTCCTTGACCCAGACACACACAAAGAAGTTGTAGACCTCCATGATTTATCCAGGAGAGTCTTGCTAGCAATGTCCTTGACCCAGACACACACAAAGAAGTTGTAGACCTCCATGATTTATCCAGGAGAGTCTTGCTAGCAATGTCCTTGACCCAGACACACACAAAGAAGTTGTAGACCTCCATGATTTATCCAGGAGAGTCTTGCTAGCAATGTCCTTGACCCAGACACACACAAAGAAGTTGTAGACCTCCATGATTTATCCAGGAGAGTCTTGCTAGCAATGTCCTTGACCCAGACACACACAAAGAAGTTGTAGACCTCCATGATTTATCCAGGAGAGTCTTGCTAGCAATGTCCTTGACCCAGACACACACAAAGAAGTTGTAGACCTCCATGATTTATCCAGCAGAGTCTTGCTAGCAATGTCCTTGACCCAGACACACACAAAGAAGTTGTAGACCTCCATGATTTATCCAGGAGAGTCTTGCTAGCAATGTCCTTGACCCAGACACACACAAAGAAGTTGTAGACCTCCATGATTTATCCAGGAGAGTCTTGCTAGCAATGTCCTTGACCCAGACACACACAAAGAAGTTGTAGACCTCCATGATTTATCCAGGAGAGTCTTGCTAGCAATGTCCTTGACCCAGACACACACAAAGAAGTTGTAGACCTCCATGATTTATCCAGCAGAGTCTTGCTAGCAATGTCCTTGACCCAGACACACACAAAGAAGTTGTAGACCTCCATGATTTATCCAGGAGAGTCTTGCTAGCAATGTCCTTGACCCAGACACACACAAAGAAGTTGTAGACTTCCATGATTTATCCAGGAGAGTCTTGCTAGCAATGTCCTTGACCCAGACACACACAAAGAAGTTGTAGACCTCCATGATTTATCCAGGAGAGTCTTGCTAGCAATGTCCTTGACCCAGACACACACAAAGAAGTTGTAGACCTCCATGATTTATCCAGGAGAGTCTTGCTAGCAATGTACTTGACCCAGACACACACAAAGAAGTTGTAGACCTCCATGATTTATCCAGGAGAGTCTTGCTAGCAATGTCCTTGACCCAGACACACACATAGAAGTTGTAGACCTCCATGATTTATCCAGGAGAGTCTTGCTAGCAATGTCCTTGACCCAGACACACACAAAGAAGTTGTAGACCTCCATGATTTATCCAGGAGAGTCTTGCTAGCAATGTCCTTGACCCAGACACACACAAAGAAGTTGTAGACCTCCATGATTTATCCAGCAGAGTCTTGCTAGCAATGTCCTTGACCCAGACACACACAAAGAAGTTGTAGACCTCCATGATTTATCCAGGAGAGTCTTGCTAGCAATGTCCTTGACCCAGACACACACAAAGAAGTTGTAGACCTCCATGATTTATCCGGGAGAGTCTTGCTAGCAATGTCCTTGACCCAGACACACACAAAGAAGTTGTAGACCTCCATGATTTTCCAAGTTTCATCTGTTTTGTGGTGTAGAATGATGTCTGGAGCACAATAGTTCCATATGCTTGGGAACGCGACCGGTGTAATCCTTGGGATTACTCAAAACATTTGATTGTGAGACATATAGGGGTAGATTGTATTGCATACTTTTTGTTCTTATCTGCTTTTTGTGGTAAGATCTAGGCCCCTTGCGTACTCATATTGGTCACACTCTGTTTGCTGCACAGTCGCCATGTTGGTTGGTGGCCCACCACTTTGTTGACTTCCGTTCCTAAATCACGTGACTGAGTACAACGTATAGCTTTGGAAAAGTCCAGCAAAGAAGATGAACACTTGAACTTGAAATAATGTACATTTGCTTTTATTTGACAGCCAACCATTTGATATTGAAACAGACATGTGAACCAGGGAAAAGTTGTCATTATTTTGGTAATTGTGGAATAAACAAGCGGATGTCGGAAGAAGAAAGACCAGCGTAGTTGCCTCATTCCTGTGTTCATATTTAGCAGCTTTCTTCAGGGGTGGAAGAACGTCTGTGCACTCCAACTGCACCATTTGAGGAAAAAACCTAATTGTGATTTTTCTCTCAGACATTGCGATTCGATTTGTGATTTTTATATTTTGTACATATACATGAATACAACTATGGACATAACGAGTGATGGAAGACTTTTAGACAATCAACATGTTCATGTTTCAAGGTGCTGCACATCAACTACATCATTGCATATCGTTTTAATCATTAAAAACAATATGGAATCATTTACTTCAAAAATGTTTGACTTAATGCAGCTACTTGGAGCTTTTGTCTGCTTTTAAACTGCAGAAATGATGAATATTCAGTGTTCATAATGTCATGTAATCATATAATAGTGATGGGAGTAACCACTTAAAAACTGCAGAAATGATGAATATTCAGTGTTCATAATGTCATGTAATCATATAATAGTGATGGGAGTAACCACTTAAAAACTGCAGAAATGATGAATATTCAGTGTTCATAATGTCATGTAATCATATAATAGTGATGGGAGTAACCACTTAAAAACTGCAGAAATGATGAATATTCAGTGTTCATAATGTCATGTAATCATATAATAGTGATGGGAGTAACCACTTAAAAACTGCAGAAATGATGAATATTCAGTGTTCATAATGTCATGTAATCATATAATAGTGATGGGAGTAACCACTTAAAAACTGCAGAAATGATGAATATTCAGTGTTCATAATGTCGTGTAATCATATAATAGTGATGGGAGTAACCACTTAAAAACTGCAGAAATGATGAATATTCAGTGTTCATAATGTCATGTAATCATATAATAGTGATGGGAGTAACCACTTAAAAACTGCAGAAATGATGAATATTCAGTGTTCATAATGTCATGTAATCATATAGTAGTGATGGGAGTAACCACTTAAAAACTGCAGAAATGATGAATATTCAGTGTTCATAATGTCATGTAATCATATAATAGTGATGGGAGTAACCACTTAAAAACTGCAGAAATGATGAATATTCAGTGTTCATAATGTCATGTAATCATATAATAGTGATGGGAGTAACCACTTAAAAACTGCAGAAATGATGAATATTCAGTGTTCATAATGTCATGTAATCATATAATAGTGATGGGAGTAACCACTTAAAAACTGCAGAAATGATGAATATTCAGTGTTCATAATGATAATTGGCGGACTTGTCTGTCATTTAAATGGCGTGACGGCGGACAGAAAAAAACGTTGCCCTTTGTGGTTATTTATCACACCAATTAAAAGCTTGATGTTGAGTGGCTATGGACTGATAGTGCAGTCCTACAGTCCACCCACAAATTAAATTAAAAGCTTGATGTTGAGTGGCTATGGACTGATAGTGCAGTCCTACAGTCCACCCACAAATTAAATTAAAAGCTTGATGTTGAGTGGCTATGGACTGATAGTGCAGTCCTACAGTCCACCCACAAATTAAATTAAAAGCTTGATGTTGAGTGGCTATGGATGGATAGTGCAGTCCTACAGTCCACCCACAAATTAAATTAAAAGCTTGATGTTGAGTGGCTATGGATGGATAGTGCAGTCCTACTGTCCACCCACAAATTAAATTAAAAGCTTGATGTTGAGTGGCTATGGATGGATAGTGCAGTCCTACTGTCCACCCACAAATTAAATTAAAAGCTTGATGTTGAGTGGCTATGGATTGATAGTGCAGTCCTACAGTCCACCCACAAATTAAATTAAAAGCTTGATGTTGAGTGGCTATGGATGGATAGTGCAGTCTTACTGTCCACCCACAAATGTTTCTCTTTGTTACCGCAGTCCTGGTCACTTGGGACCCATAATATTAGCCATGTTAGCTTCACTGTAACAACCACCCAAAATACATATTGCACACACACCATTGCACCCCACATAGACAAACAACAAAACTAACTATGTAACTATTGTTTACAAGCTTGGGTCAAAGCAGCAGTGAAGTTGGTAACCAGATATCCGTGTGTAGCTTTTGTTAAACACACATTTGACATCATTAGCTTTTTTGGTGTTTTACTGCAGTGTGTCAAATCTCCAGGTTTGATCCTTTCTTGTTTCTTCATCTACACATCACCGTGGGTATATCCACATATTTGCTCAGTGATTAGCTATAAGACGTCTCTCTGCCATTGATTTAGTGAGCTAACAGTTGCTGTACTGCTTGTGTGTAAATGATCTGGGAGCGCAGTAATGTTCAATGTGTTTCCACAGAGAGATGATCTGGGAGCGCAGTAATGTTCAATGTGTTTCCACAGAGAGATGATCTGGGAGCGCAGTAATGTTCAATGTGTTTCCACAGAGAGATACAACAAGTCAGCAGACACCTGCTCAGTTGGGACACAAAGACTCCAAGCGCATGTCAGAAGTACTGGAACTACTAGTAGTACAAGTAAGCAACACTCTGCTGGAACTACTAGTAGTACAAGTAAGCAACACTCTGCTGGAACTACTAGTAGTACAAGTAAGCAACACTCTGCTGGAACTATTAGTAGTACAAGTAAGCAACACTCTGCTGGAACTACTAGTAGTACAAGTAAGCAACACTGCTGGAACTACTAGTAGTACAAGTAAGCAACACTCTGCTGGAACTACTAGTAGTACAAGTAAGCAACACTCTGCTGGAACTACTAGTAGTACAAGTAAGCAACACTCTGCTGGAACTACTAGTAGTACAAGTAAGCAACACTCTGCTGGAACTACTAGTAGTACAAGTAAGCAACACTGCTGGAACTACTAGTAGTACAAGTAAGCAACACTCTGCTGGAACTACTAGTAGTACAAGTAAGCTCTCCAACACACCCGACAGCGCGATAAACCTACAAAAAGACATACAACGACCAAAACAATAATTGATTTATGTAATCATTAATTAGCTTTAATCACTGTATCCATCACTCGTTATGTATTATAACTCATCTTTCTTTTTCTACGTGAATTAGTGTACTTTTCTACTTATTTCTGCACAATAACCCCAACATGGTAACCATGGCGAACAGTAGAGAATATAGAAGGATTTTTAGTCCACAACATATTTAGCTTGAATCACTTTCAGGCTGGACGAATATGGCAAAAATAATAACCACAATTATTCATTAATTTGTAAATGTATGTATTTATTGTACCAGCAAAACTCTAGTTTCAAAAACTATATACATTAGTAACGAATAAACCACAATAACTAAAACAATAGAAACAACAGTACATTTCAATAACAAAAGCGATATAAAAACACAATCAAATGTATTTTTTCCCGTTTTTGTTTTAATACATTTTTTAATCTTTTACACTTATTTTACCACCATAGAATGTGTGCTTTTTGTGTCAATTAAAATGTGATTAAATGCAAAAATACCCACATTTATTGGTGCAATACATCTTTGCACAATTTTGACCAGGATTTAAGTTTAAAGTATAATAATTGTGTAAATGTATCAATAAGTGCTTTAAGTACATTATGCTTGTGTAGGGTACTTTTTTGAAACATTGACTTTGTTAGCGCAGTCAGACCGGATGTGGCGCACCACGCTATTATTGTGAAGGGGGGAAGTGTACTGTGCTGTTCTCAGCTTGACCACTGAAGAGGTGACTTGAGGCCCCCAAAAGAAAGACCGCCTCTCAAGTTGCGACTGCTGTTTGTACATTGATGTACAACACAACAGATGACATGTTGTGTGATTGTTTGTACATTGATGTACAACACAACAGATGACATGTTGTGTGATTGTTTGTACATTGATGTACAACACAACAGATGACATGTTGTGTGATTTTTTGTACATTGATGTACAACACAACAGATGACATGTGTTGTGTGATTGTTTGTACATTGATGTACAACACAACAGATGACATGTGTTGTGTGTGTGTTATTGTTTGTACATTGATGTACAACACAACAGATGACATGTTGTGTGATTGTTTGTACATTGATGTACAACACAACAGATGACATGTGTTGTGTGTGTGTGATTGTTTGTACATTGATGTACAACACAACAGATGACATGTGTTGTGTGTGTGATTGTTTGTACATTGATGTACAACACAACAGATGACATGTGTTGTGTTGTATGATTGTTTGTACATTGATGTACAACACAACAGATGACATGTGTTGTGTGATTGTTTGTACATTGATGTACAACACAACAGATGACATGTGTTGTGTGTGTGTGATTGTTTGTACATTGATGTATAACACAACAGATGACATGTGTTGTGTTGTATGATTGTTTGTACATTGATGTACAACACAACAGATGACATGTGTTGTGTTGTATGATTGTTTGTACATTGATGTACAACACAACAGATGACATGTGTTGTGTGTGTGTGATTGTTTGTACATTGATGTACAACACAACAGATGACATGTGTGTGTGTGATTGTTTGTACATTGATGTTACATCCATGATGTCGTTCCCAACAACACAACAGATGACATGTGTTGTGTGTGTGTGATTGTTTGTACATTGATGTTACATCTATGATGTCGTTCCCAACAACACAACAGATGACATGTGTTGTGTGTGTATGATTGTTTGTACATTGATGTTACATCCATGATGTCGTTCCCAACAACACAACAGATGACATGTGTTGTGTGTGTATGATTGTTTGTACATTGAAAACAAATGACATTTATATATTATTGCATTGTAGTGTCCAGAAGAAGTAAAACGTCCAAGGCTTGCTATTTTTAACTTTTATTGAGATTCTTATGATAACAGCCGTCCCAATTCCAACAGTTGCTTGGAATACACAACAACACTTCCTCATTCTTCACCAATGGACTTTCAGGCACGGACGGTGTGTTTGAGACCTTTGGAAAAATAAACATCAAATGAAAACCACAACAACATAAAACATTACCACCAGCATGTCCTTACAGTATGAAAGGATATATATATATATATTTATATATATATATATTTATATATATATATATATGTCCTTTCATTTGCATACCATTGACTAGTGATGCACAGAGACTCGACTGCCAAAAATAGACTGTGATCACAAAAACGGAGCTGCCAAAACCTAACTCTGTCATTTGTACTGATTGGTTTCTTTAAAAAGTAGGTAGAACATGTAGGAAATAAATCATACATCTTTTTTTATTGGAGATTTTAAACTTAGGTTATTGTGCCCAGGCCTTTCAGAACTTAGGCTGGTGCAGAACAATGTCTCCTTTTGACTGAAAGAAAACGAGACTTTTCTGAAGCTTTTGTTAGTCTTCTTGTGTCCTGCAGACATCTGTGAAGACCACCTTCTCCCTGAGCAGCAACAGTGGACCTCAAGGATGGAACAGGATGAGCTCCAGCGCCTTTATATCAAAGAGGAAGAGGAGGAGCCCCCGCAAATAAAAGAGGAAAAGGAGGAGTCTCAGTACCCACATTTTAAAGGGGGAGAGGAGGAGCCGCCAAAACAACCCCACATTAAAGAGGAGCAGCCACATGCCTCTTACATTAAGGAGGAAAATGAGTCACAGCCCCCCCTCACATTAGAGAGAAAGAGGAGTCATATTAAAGAGGAAGAGGAGGAACACAGCATCAGCCAGGAGGGAAGTGAAGATGAGGAGGTCAAAGGTGAAAGTGAGGAGGAGCCTCCAAGTCAACACATGACAAGAGAAGCTGATGGAGACCACTGTGGAAGACCACCAGCAGACAAGTTGTTATCAAGGTCACACTCTCCTGACTCTGATGATGGAGACCACTGTGGAGGACCACCAGCAGACAAGTTGTTAGCTCCACTATCAAGGTCACACTCTGATGATGGAGACCACTGTGGAGGACCACCAGCAGACAAGTTGTTAGCTCCACTATCAAGGTCACACTCTGATGATGGAGACCACTGTGGAGGACCACCAGCAGACAAGTTGTTAGCTCCACTATCAAGGTCACACTCTCCTGACTCTGATGATGGAGACCACTGTGGAAGACCACCAGCAGACAAGTTGTTAGCTCCACTATCAAGGTCACACTCTGATGATGGAGACCACTGTGGAGGACCACCAGCAGACAAGTTGTTAGCTCCACTATCAGATAGTGAGGACACAACGTCACACTCTGATGATGAAGACTCTAAAGATGGCCAGACACGCTTTAAATGTTCTCACTGTGACAAAACGTTCAAATACCGTCGTAGTGTGAAAAGACACATGAAAATACACACTGGAGAGAAAACCTTTTCCTGTTCAATCTGTGGCAAAGATTTTAGTGAAAGGAAAGATTTGAAAACACACCAGAGCGTACACGCTGGAGATAAACCTTTTTTGTGTTCAGAATGTGGTAAAGGTTTTGCACGAAAAACTAGGTTGAAAGAACACATGAGAACACACACTGGAGAAAAACCTTTTTCCTGCTCAGAATGTGGTAGAGACTTTGGACGAAAAAACTTGCTGAAAGAACACATGAGGACGCACACTGGAGAAAAACCATTTTCTTGTTCAATCTGTGGCAAAGATTTTGTACAAAGACAGTGTTTTAAAGTACACATGAGAATACACACGGGAGAAAAGCCTTTCACGTGTTCAATCTGCGGTAAATATCTTGTTCAAAGACAGCATTTAAAAATACACATGAGAACACACACTGGAGAAAAACCTTTTCCCTGCTCAGTATGTGGCAAAGGTTTTGCTCAGAAAAGTGTTCTAAAAGAGCACATGAGAATACACACTGGAGAAAAACCTTTTTCTTGCACGAACTGTGGTAAAAGTTTTACACGAACCTACGATTTGAAAGTACACGTGAGAATGCACACTGGAGAAAAGCCTTTTACCTGTTCAATCTGTGGTAAAGGTTTTGTACGGAGTCAGTATTTGAAAGAACACATGAGGACGCACACGGGAGAGAAAGTGTTTAGTTGTAATGTGTGTAATGAAAGATTCTCCAATAAGTACCAGTGTAAGAAACACAAGTGTGCTGGTGACAACAGCAGCAGCAAATGATTTGAAATAATAATAATATATATAAAGTTACTATGTTAACTTTGACTTTGTAACATCAGCTCATATAATGTGTGACATCACTGTTGTGTGTGTAACACAGTCTTGTTACTACGGGTTGACCATTTATACATTAGCTAATGTTTTGTCAGTCATGTACAGTACGTGCATTAATATGCAACATTGTGGATTTCTGGAAACAAGACATTTATACATTAGCTGATGTTTTGTCAGTCATGTACAGTACGTGCATTAATATGCAACATTGTGGATTTCTGGAAACAAGACATTTATACATTAGCTGATGTTTTGTCAGTCATGTACAGTACGTGCATTAATATGCAACATTGTGGATTTCTGGAAACAAGACATTTATACATTATCTGATGTTTTGTCAGTCATGTACAGTACGTGCATTAATATGCAACATTGTGGATTTCTGGAAACAAGACATTTATACATTAGCTGATGTTTTGTCAGTCATGTACAGTACGTGCATTAATATGCAACATTGTGGATTTCTGGAAACAAGACAGGGAGAAATTTGACTGAAAATACAAGTAAACGATACAACACATGTTACATACAATGAATATTTGATGTGTCTAAGGATATCAATATTTCTGTTTTATACTTATAATAGTTTTATATAGGTGTAACTGCTGTGTACCCGTCCCGCCAAGAACCCACACACAGGCTGGATTGGATGATGTGGTTCTTTACTGGTAGCTGCAATGAGTGATCAGAGAGCACATACACACAATATGTGGTTAGCACCTCTGCTGCTTTCGATGTCATTAGCAGAGAACAGGAAGTCTACCCAAGTACATAACATCTTCATATTTTCACAATTACATGAAATGCAATTACAGATGTAACTTAATACAATGGTTTTTAACAGTATTCTTTTTTCGTGTGTGATCGTATAGTGGTTTTAACTTGCTTGTATCTTTAATGGTATTACAATTAATTCAATGCAACATATTTTTAACTTGGTTTTTAACCAACATCATCCTTTTTTATATATTTATGAAATAGAGCATAGAAAAATACAAAATACAATACAAGACATGACACAAATAATTAAATGGACTTTTAGCACCCTCTAATGGTGACTAGCGAATATGACAGACCACGTTGTTCCCATGTTAAAATGGCGAACAATACAAATTTAAATATGAACGTCTTGACACGTAAAACGCACATAGTGCAACAATTATTACCTGCAATGAGTGATCATACACACAATATGTGGTTAGCACCTCTGCTGCTTTCGATGTCTACAGGGGGAAAATAATATCGACTTCAGTGCAAAATAGTAGGACATCTGACGTGAGCAACAACCAATTCAAAACGAAAATTCCACAACATAGCATTTCAACTGCTATTAAATAACTGTGTATCTTACAATAAATCTCACGTTAGCTTTAGTGTAATTTATAATATTTTGCAGAGCAATATCAAAACGTGTCTTACCATTAGCAGAGAACAGGAAGTCGACTAATAGCTTCCGGTTTGCGGTAATATCTACAGACTTTTCAGGTACCAGCAGATGGCGCAATTGGACCTCTCATTGCATAACAAACCAATATACATATTTTAGCAGGAATTTCACTCAAATAATCAAAGTATTTCTTATACCCGTTACATAGGTTACTGAAATAATCAAGTGTAGTTTTATATAATAATCAAGTGTTACATATTGTTTCTAATCGTAAAAGATTGTATAGATTAACTCCTGTATATTATATACAGATTTGTTTTAAATGTGTTAATACTTTTGAGTACACAAATTCCTATAAATTCATATGTTCACATCACCTGGACCACTTCTAGAAGCACATTATTTACTTTGTTTATACAAGATCATTTACATTTAAAATGTGTGACTTTATGAATGATTTGTTGGGTCTTAATAATCCATTCTGTTAATGATCTGTATTACTGTTTTGTATTATGAATATTGTTTTATATGCATGTCCTCAGGCCTTTATGCAATAAGCAATGTATACGTCAACAAAAGTTGGGTACAATAAATGTAATATTTGTGGTGAGTGTTCTCTTTCTTCTTTTTAATTCATATTTGTGGATAACAATCATAATTTAGCATTATAGTTGTTTTTATCATAATGATTATTATCTTCACCGAATGGTTACTCAGGTGGACCTCAAGTCATGCGTTTATGAGTGCTGCGCCCTCCAGTGGTGGTTGTGATTACTACTGTTTTCTCAAGGCAACTCCTTGCATCCAGTCAAGACATGGGATGACTTCAGACAGGATGACTTCAGACATGGGATGACTTCAGACATGGGATGACTTCAGACATGGGATGACTTCAGACATGGGATGACTTCAGACAGGATGACTTCAGACATGGGATGACTTCAGACATGGGATGACTTCAGACATGGGATGCCTTCAGACATGGGATGACTTCAGACATGGGATGACTTCAGACAGGATGACTTCAGACATGGGATGACTTCAGACATGGGATGACTTCAGACATGGGATGCCTTCAGACATGGGATGACTTCAGACATGGGATGCCTTCAGACATGGGATGACTTCAGACATGGGATGACTTCAGACATGGGATGACTTCAGACAGGATGACTTCAGACAGGATGACTTCAGACATGGGATGACTTCAGACATGGGATGACTTCAGACATGGGATGACTTCAGACAGGAGGACTTCAGACATGGGATGACTTCAGACATGGGATGCCTTCAGACATGGGATGACTTCAGACATGGGATGACTTCAGACATGGGATGACTTCAGACAGGATGACTTCAGACATGGGATGCCTTCAGACATGGGATGACTTCAGACATGGGATGACTTCAGACATGGGATGACTTCAGACAGGATGACTTCAGACATGGGATGACTTCAGACATGGGATGACTTCAGACATGGAATGACTTCAGACATGGGATGCCTTCAGACATGGGATGACTTCAGACATGGGATGACTTCAGACATGGGATGCCTTCAGACATGGGATGACTTCAGACATGGGATGCCTTCAGACATGGGATGCCTTCAGACATGGGATGACTTCAGAATACGCAGACAGGCCAAATGAACTCAACTTGAACTAAATGGCAAGTACATTAAAGATACCTTTTTTACACACAGATATATATATATATATATATATATATATATATATATATATATATATATATATATATATATATATATATATATATATATACACATGTATATACACATGTATACATCGAAGAAGATATGAACACAGGTTTCCCCCCCACAAAGATGACTATCAAGGCTTAGGCCAGGCGGATTGCATAGAATAAAAAATAGTCAAATGAATGATAAAAGAAGTACATTTGAAGTGTAAGAACAAAATGATCTTGTAGTTCACGACATGACCAGAAGAGGGACGCTGCAGCCCAAAGGTTGCTTAGGTGCACTTCCGGTCATTGTGGCATGAATGCTGCGCCCTCCTGCGGTAGATCCGAATACTACTACTGCATGTCTTTATTCTATTTCATTAGCAATGATATGAAACACAATATGGAGACTTTTAAAACGATGCTGTGCTGTTTGTATTGATTTACATATGTTTGATGTGACACATCATGTCATATACCTGTGTGTATGTGTATATATATATATATATATATATATATATATATATATATATATATATATATATATATATATATACATATAAATTATATACATATATATATATAAATTATATATATATATATATGTATATGACACCAGAGTATTTTAATATGCGCGCAAATGACCCATTTCTATGTACAATATTGTCTGAATCGTAGGTGTGGTAATTGTAATATAATACTATCTACCTAGTGTTTACTTTATTAAACTTACTGTTGTGAAATATTTTGGCTTTACATCTAGTAATAGTCCAGTAAAAATAAAGTGCTAAGGTGTGTCTTGTTAATGTTAAAGTAGCCCTTTTAAATTGCAATATTATCACAAACTGCTTTTTAACACCGACCCTAAACGCATTTTTGGGGAGCGGCAATTTTACTGGTCAGTCAGAGGCTGAAATGTGAAATGTGTGCTGGGTGATTGGCTCTGAGGGGTTGGGGGTCAAAAGGTGTGTATGGTTAGAGAGAGGAAGTGGCTGACTGGGAGAGGATCTACTAGAATGAGGTTAGGACATATCTCAATTGATGAGGAAACATAATCATGTCATCAGATATACGGTAAGTGTTGTAGGAAATACAATAGTGGGACATAAGTTAGGAGAAGGTTAGGTTAGTAGTGGAAGATATTTGAGGATTGCACTCACAACATGTAGGATACAAAGCATTATATACATTTTTGAAAAAAGACTGGCTTAAATAAAAGAATATAGAGTAGGTTCCATCTCCGTCCATATCACAAGGTGGCGCTAATGCACACCACAAGGTTGCTTGCCAACCGCCATTAAACCAAAGAAGAAGAACGCCTCGTTCCTTTGACTCTTCTGCGCATGACACATCTTGCGTCAGCAGAGCAGAACTCTCCTATGACGTCAAGTGTGCTAACTGTCGTAAAAGCCCATTCAAGAGGAAATAAGTGAGCAGGACGCTAATAAGTCAGTGTTATTTGTTCTGTAGTTTGTGAATATTAATGTCGTATAAAATAATAATTTGATCTTTAAGGATGAAATCGTCTCGGTGCTCGAGAAGCTGCTTGTGCTAGTTAGCTTAGGTTGCTAGTTAGCTTAGCTAGTTAGCCGCTAACTAGGTACACGCAGCCTTAAGCTGATAGCATTGTGACTACTTTAAAGTGTGTGATAGCACTGTGACTACTTTAAAGTGTGTGATAGCACTGTGACTACTTTAAAGTGTGTGATAGCACTGTGACTACTTTAAAGTGTGTGATAGCACTGTGACTACTTTAAAGTGTGTGATAGCACTGTGACTACTTTAAAGTGTGTGATAGCACTGTGACTACTTTAAAGTGTGTGAACATGTGTCAACTACAAATGTTGAGAGTGTTGGTGAATCAGCGACTAAATGCTGCTATTGAAGAAATATTTGTAGTGTTCCAAAGAACGATCGCAGAATACGAGGCGGAACTTTCTCGAACCAAAGAGGAGAACAATCAACTACTGGACGCTGTTTTCAAGAAACATCAACTTAAAGGTTTGTTTACTTCTTACTCTCACATGTTGACTAACTTGCTATTTCATTATGAATAGGAAAGTCAGTTTGGCGTTCATGCTGGTCACGTACGCTGTCTCGTACACACAGCGTGCACATACACTGTCTCGTACACACAGCGTGCACATACACTGTCTCGTACACACAGCGTGCACATACGCTGTCTCGTACACACAGCGTGCACATACACTGTCTCGTACACACAGCGTGCACATACACTGTCTCGTACACACAGCGTGCACTGTCTCGTACACACAGCGTGCACATACACTGTCTCGTACACACAGCGTGCACATACACTGTCTCGTACACACAGCGTGCACATACGCTGTCTCGTACACACAGCGTGCACATACACTGTCTCGTACACACAGCGTGCACATACACTGTCTCGTACACACAGCGTGCACTGTCTCGTACACACAGCGTGCACATACACTGTCTCGTACACACAGCGTGCACATACGCTGTCTCGTACACACAGCGTGCACATACGCTGTCTCGTACACACAGCGTGCACATACGCTGTCTCGTACACACAGCGTGCACATACACTGTCTCGTACACACAGCGTGCACATACTCTGTCTCGTACACACAGCGTGTACATACGCTGTCTCGTACACACAGCGTGCACATACGCTGTCTCGTACACACAGCGTGCACATACACTGTCTCGTACACACAGCGTGCACATACACTGTCTCGTACACACAGCGTGCACATACACTGTCTCGTACACACAGCGTGCACATACGCTGTCTCGTACACACAGCGTGCACATACGCTGTCTCGTACACACAGCGTGCACATACGCTGTCTCGTACACACAGCGTGCACATACGCTGTCTCGTCCACACAGCGTGCACATACGCTGTCTCGTCCACACAGCGTGCACATACACTGTCTCGTACACACAGCGTGCACATACGCTGTCTCGTACACACAGCGTGCACATACACTGTCTCGTACACACAGCGTGCACATACACTGTCTCGTACACACAGCGTGCACTGTCTCGTACACACAGCGTGCACATACACTGTCTCGTACACACAGCGTGCACATACGCTGTCTCGTACACACAGCGTGCACATACGCTGTCTCGTACACACAGCGTGCACATACGCTGTCTCGTACACACAGCGTGCACATACGCTGTCTCGTACACACAGCGTGCACATACGCTGTCTCGTACACACAGCGTGCACATACGCTGTCTCGTACACACAGCGTGCACATACGCTGTCTCGTACACACAGCGTGCACATACGCTGTCTCGTACACACAGCGTGCACATACGCTGTCTCGTACACACAGCGTGCACATACGCTGTCTCGTACACACAGCGTGCACATACGCTGTCTCGTACACACAGCGTGCACATACGCTGTCTCGTACACACAGCGTGCACATACGCTGTCTCGTACACACAGCGTGCACATACGCTGTCTCGTACACACAGCGTGCACATACGCTGTCTCGTACACACAGCGTGCACATACGCTGTCTCGTACACACAGCGTGCACATACGCTGTCTCGTCCACACAGCGTGCACATACACTGTCTCGTACACACAGCGTGCACATACGCTGTCTCGTACACACAGCGTGCACATACACTGTCTCGTACACACAGCGTGCACATACACTGTCTCGTACACACAGCGTGCACTGTCTCGTACACACAGCGTGCACATACACTGTCTCGTACACACAGCGTGCACATACGCTGTCTCGTACACACAGCGTGCACATACGCTGTCTCGTACACACAGCGTGCACATACGCTGTCTCGTACACACAGCGTGCACATACGCTGTCTCGTACACACAGCGTGCACATACGCTGTCTCGTACACACAGCGTGCACATACGCTGTCTCGTACACACAGCGTGCACATACGCTGTCTCGTACACACAGCGTGCACATACGCTGTCTCGTACACACAGCGTGCACATACGCTGTCTCGTACACACAGCGTGCACATACGCTGTCTCGTACACACAGCGTGCACATACGCTGTCTCGTACACACAGCGTGCACATACGCTGTCTCGTACACACAGCGTGCACATACGCTGTCTCGTACACACAGCGTGCACATACGCTGTCTCGTACACACAGCGTGCACATACGCTGTCTCGTACACACAGCGTGCACATACGCTGTCTCGTACACACAGCGTGCACATACGCTGTCTCGTACACACAGCGTGCACATACGCTGTCTCGTCCACACAGCGTGCACATACACTGTCTCGTACACACAGCGTGCACATACACTGTCTCGTACACACAGCGTGCACATACACTGTCTCGTACACACGGCGTGCACATACACTGTCTCGTACACACAGCGTGCACATACACTGTCTCGTACACACAGCGTGCACATACACTGTCTCGTACACACAGCGTGCACATACACTGTCTCGTACACACAGCGTGTACATACGCTGTCTCGTCCACACAGCGTGCACATACGCTGTCTCGTACACACAGCGTGCACATACACTGTCTCGTACACACAGCGTGAACATACACTGTCTCGTACACACAGCGTGCACATACACTGTCTCGTACACACAGCGTGCACATACACTGTCTCGTACACACAGCGTGCACATACACTGTCTCGTACACACAGCGTGCACATACGCTGTCTCGTACACACAGCGTGCACATACGCTGTCTCGTACACACAGCGTGCACATACGCTGTCTCGTACACACAGCGTGCACATACGCTGTCTCGTACACACAGCGTGCACATACACTGTCTCGTACACACAGCGTGCACATACACTGTCTCGTACACACAGCGTGCACATACGCTGTCTCGTACACACAGCGTGCACATACGCTGTCTCGTACACACAGCGTGCACATACGCTGTCTCGTACACACAGCGTGCACATACGCTGTCTCGTACACACAGCGTGCACATACACTGTCTCGTACACACAGCGTGCACATACGCTGTCTCGTACACACAGCGTGCACATACACTGTCTCGTACACACAGCGTGCACATACACTGTCTCGTACACACAGCGTGCACATACACTGTCTCGTACACACAGCGTGCACATACACTGTCTCGTACACACAGCGTGCACATACACTGTCTCGTACACACAGCGTGCACATACACTGTCTCGTACACACAGCGTGCACGTACACTGTCTCATACACACAGTGTGCACGTACACTAAAACAGTGTGAGAGAATCAACTAAGGTCATGTTGTTGCTATGATAGAATATGACAGCTAATGCTAGTAGCTAAGCTAAACACTATCGTTAGCTAACAGTTTAAGTGGGCCATAGTTGATGTGCTCAAAGCAGGAAGAGGAACGTAACGTTTACAAGCCTCTGGAAAGAGGACGGCAAGCGTGTAAAGGTTGCAAAGAGTCACTTGAAAGGCCCGGACATACTGGGGTGGAAAGTACACGGAGCAGAGTCCTAAATGTAAAGTAGTCAGTCTTGTAACAACAGTAAGTTGACTGTAAGTCTTTAAAAGTCTTTTGTCTCCTAATAATTGTTTGTGTGTAAAACCTTCCCAGGACAAACATTATATATGACGTGTCAAATGCATATACCCTTTAAAATGCAAAATAAGGCAATTAAAAGCATGGTCGGCGTTACGTGATATTAATATGATCCATTTTTTAGTAATCTAACACCACTGTTGAAACTAATATTGATGCTAACTTTGCACTACTGCACCAGTCTGCTAACTACTATCAATCCTTCAACTCTAATTCATTGTGCAACATTATTGCCAGATCTTCATCTGAAGCAAAATCCTAAAATAAAATATGTTTCCAAAGGCCCCAAATGTCCAGATTTTTAAATGTTGGTATGTATTTTCAAAGTCCAGAGGAATATGTTTCCACAGAGCAGCTACCTGTATCGCCTTACGTCGCTCCCCTAAGTCCAGCGTCCTCCATTGTGTTTCCACAGAGCAGCTACTTGTATCTCCTTACGTCGCTCCCCTAAGTCCAGCGTCCTCCATTGTGTTTCCACAGAGCAGCTACTTGTATCTCCTTACGTCGCTCCCCTAAGTCCAGCGTCCTCCATTGTGTTTCCACAGAGCAGCTACCTGTATCTCCTTACGTCGCTCCCCTAAGTCCAGCGTCCTCCATTGTGTTTCCACAGAGCAGCTACTTGTATCTCCTTACGTCGCTCCCCTAAGTCCAGCGTCCTCCATTGTGTTTCCACAGAGCAGCTACCTGTATCGCCTTACGTCGCTCCCCTAAGTCCAGCGTCCTCCATTGTGTTTCCACAGAGCAGCTACTTGTATCTCCTTACGTCGCTCCCCTAAGTCCAGCGTCCTCCATTGTGTTTCCACAGAGCAGCTACTTGTATCTCCTTACGTCGCTCCCCTAAGTCCAGCGTCCTCCATTGTGTTTCCACAGAGCAGCTACCTGTATCTCCTTACGTCGCTCCCCTAAGTCCAGCGTCCTCCATTGTGTTTCCACAGAGCAGCTACTTGTATCTCCTTACGTCGCTCCCCTAAGTCCAGCGTCCTCCATTGTGTTTCCACAGAGCAGCTACTTGTATCTCCTTACGTCGCTCCCCTAAGTCCAGCGCCCTCCATTGTGTTTCCACAGAGCAGCTACTTGTATCTCCTTACGTCGCTCCCCTAAGTCCAGCGTCCTCCATTGTGTTTCCACAGAGCAGCTACTTGTATCTCCTTACGTCGCTCCCCTAAGTCCAGCGTCCTCCATTGTGTTTCCACAGAGCAGCTACCTGTATCGCCTTACGTCGCTCCCCTAAGTCCAGCGTCCTCCATTGTGTTTCCACAGAGCAGCTACTTGTATCTCCTTACGTCACTCCCCTAAGTCCAGCGTCCTCCATTGTGTTTCCACAGAGCAGCTACTTGTATCGCCTTACGTCGCTCCCCTAAGTCCAGCGTCCTCCATTGTGTTTCCACAGAGCAGCTACTTGTATCTCCTTACGTCGCTCCCCTAAGTCCAGCGTCCTCCATTGTGTTTCCACAGAGCAGCTACCTGTATCTCCTTACGTCGCTCCCCTAAGTCCAGCGTCCTCCATTGTGTTTCCACAGAGCAGCTACTTGTATCTCCTTACGTCGCTCCCCTAAGTCCAGCGTCCTCCATTGTGTTTCCACAGAGCAGCTACTTGTATCTCCTTACGTCGCTCCCCTAAGTCCAGCTTCCTCCATTGTGTTTCCACAGAGCAGCTACTTGTATCTCCTTACGTCGCTCCCCTAAGTCCAGCGTCCTCCATTGTGTTTCCACAGAGCAGCTACTTGTATCTCCTTACGTCGCTCCCCTAAGTCCAGCTTCCTCCATTGTGTTTCCACAGAGCAGCTACTTGTATCTCCTTACGTCGCTCCCCTAAGTCCAGCGTCCTCCATTGTGTTTCCACAGAGCAGCTACTTGTATCTCCTTACGTCGCTCCCCTAAGTCCAGCGTCCTCCATTGTGTTTCCACAGAGCAGCTACTTGTATCTCCTTACGTCGCTCCCCTAAGTCCAGCGTCCTCCATTGTGTTTCCACAGAGCAGCTACTTGTATCTCCTTACGTCGCTCCCCTAAGTCCAGCGTCCTCCATTGTGTTTCCACAGAGCAGCTACTTGTATCTCCTTACGTCGCTCCCCTAAGTCCAGCGTCCTCCATTGTGTTTCCACAGAGCAGCTACTTGTATCTCCTTACGTCGCTCCCCTAAGTCCAGCGTCCTCCATTGTGTTTCCACAGAGCAGCTACTTGTATCTCCTTACGTCGCTCCCCTAAGTCCAGCGTCCTCCATTGTGTTTCCACAAAGCAGCTACTTGTATCTCCTTACGTCGCTCCCCTAAGTCCAGCGTTCTCCATTGTGGCAAATTAACTATTATTATCACAGAAGGACTGTAGAATGAAGGCCAACATGTTACACACAAGCTAATAGCTAAGCTAGCCCCTAAACTATCTTGAGAAAGAAACAAGAGCTTAGTACATTTGAACAACTGTAGATGGATGCTAATTAGTACCATCAATTCTGGACTACAAGCCGCTACTTTTTTTCCTACCCTGCTAATTTATGGATTTTTCTTCGCTGACAGCAATAACAAAAATAATTTGATATAAAAAACAATCAAAAACACTGAGGGTGTTTTATTTTTTGTGATATGGCGCCACCTTTCGACAAATTGGCTCACTGCATGGGCTGTAGTGTCCTTCCATTTATCGGTAGTGCTGCTTTTTTTTTTCCAACCGGCGTGCCTTTCACGTTTTGTTTTTTAGCCGTCCATAGCTTTTCTACTGGTATGGATTGTTCATTCATCACTCCAGGCAACGTTTGTAAGTTTTACAATATAACTAAAACTATTCTGTCCCATCTGTAGGAGTGTTTCCATGCATATGTGTGCATGCTACCATAATGTAATATGCTAACACGTTTACGAGTGTCTGTGTTAGTAT
Organism: Entelurus aequoreus; assembly: GCF_033978785.1. Lineage (NCBI taxonomy): Eukaryota > Metazoa > Chordata > Actinopteri > Syngnathiformes > Syngnathidae > Entelurus > Entelurus aequoreus. Next base: position 88,054,070 of record NC_084735.1, read on the forward strand.
TATTAACTTACAATGACATTCTTTTTGTTGTTTCAGTTCAGTAAATTCAGCACAACGTCAGCGTGGAGTTATTGAGTCTGTTTAGCTGATTGAAGAGCTAGCTTGCGCAGCTGGTCGGTCCATGACCAGGACTCCTGTTTTGTTTGATCAGCCGTTTTACTGCCTTGTTACAGACACCATTTGGAAACAATTAAGGTGTGCAAATAAACATTTATCAAATATTTCAGTGTAAATAACTAATTTCACAACATATATACAGTTTTGCTCATAAGTTTACATACCCTGGGAGAATGTATGATTTTTTGGCCGTTCTTCATAGAATATGAATGATAACAATTTATATAATTTATATTTGTACCATGAATTGATTTACGTGGAATCCGACTTAAACAAGTTGAAAAATGTATTTGGGTGTTACCATTTAGTGGTCAATTGTACGGAATATGTACTCTACTGTGCAATCTACTAATGAAAGTTTCAATCAATCAACACAAAAACCGTTCTTCCACTCATGCTTAATGGTTGTGTGAAGCTATTTATTGGCAAACAACTGTTTACTCTTTTCAAATCAAAATGACAAAAGAAAGTACCCAAATGACCCTGATCAAAAGTTGACATACCCCAGTTGTTAATACCATGTATTGCCCCCTTTAACATCAATGACAGCTTGAAGTCTTTTGTGGTAGTTGTGGATAAGGTTCTTTATTTTCTCAGATGGGAAAGCTGCCCATTCTTCTTGGCAAAAAGCCTCCAGTTCCTGTAAGTTCTTGGGCTGTCTTGCATGCTTGACATCTCCACAGAGTGGCTCAATGATGTTGAGGTCAGGAGATTGAGATGGCCACTCTAGAACCTTCACTTTGTTCTGCTGTAGTCAATGACAGGTCGACTTGGCCTTGTGTTTTGGATCATTGTCATGTTGGAATGTCCAAAAAGAATGATCTCTGGGATCACTACCGCCCTCTACCACCAGGAGGCGGGATTACTGCGAGCCTCACCCAGTGCGTCTTTTGCAGCCGTTTTATGATTGCTCAGCACAAGAAATACGTTACACACATACAGTTGTTGACAAAATACACTGTACATTATTTACCTCAGTTAACTAAACCATGGAAATGTATAATATAATTGATATAGCAATATGCTCTCACTGCACAGCAGGCCAGCAGTTAGCCCAGTCATTGCGCAATCCATGGTGAGGCTCAACTCAGTGACGCCTCAACTGGCTGCTGACTCACCGCAAGTCTCTTGTCACTATTTGAACGGCAAATGTGAAAATTTAGCGATTTTGAATAAACATAATCTAAAACTGGTGAAGTTAAATGGAAAATAACTTTATAGTATAATCACTGGATACATATTACAATTTAATTTTTTTTTTCTATTTACATTTTTTTTCTTTCCATGATGGCACGTGAGGCCCCGCCTCACCTGCCTCCCCTGACTGCACGTCACTGATATATATATATATATATATATATATATATATATATATATATATATATATATATATATATATATATATATATATATATATATATACACACATACATATATATACACATACATATATATATATATATATATATATATATATATATATATATATATATATATATATATATATATATATATATATATATATATATATACACACATACATATATATATATATATATATGTATATATATATATATAGATAGATAGATAGATAGATAGGTCTTTATTGTCATTGCACAAGTACAACGAAACTTTGTTTTTAGCACAAACCCGTTCAAGATGAGACAATTAAACAGTGTACAGGGTTACAGAACAGGAACGCTGATGGGTCACCACAAGGAGCCCCGTAAAAGATGGGGAAAAAGGTAAAACGCTGGGGAAGGATGAGTAAAAAAATACACTCCAGACTGGGCTCCTAAGAGGGCCCAGTCTAGAGTGGGAAAAAACCTCCATAGCAAAGCACATATCCATATTACAACATACATCTCCAGATATCTAGCAACAGAGGGAAGGGGCGGACTAATGGTGGTAGGCCGCAGCTCTCGGTGCTGACCATCCTTCCATCACCCCTATGGGATTTGCGTTGGGTTGGAGGGTTGGGGGGGGGGTGTATGTGTGGCGTATATTTTTGTGGATGCATGTTGTTTGTGTGTAAGCCTACAGTGTGTCTCTGTTCCGCGGCCTTGATTCTTGTGCAGCCGATAAGTCCAAAGTCAACAACAACAGAACAGGTGTGTGTCCATGAGAGACAAGAAGGGAGTCTGTTGTGTTTTCGCTGCACTGTCCTTCGGGAGAGTCTCCAAGCCAGGGAAACAATCAAAGTTAGAATGTTTTGTATGCCAGTGAAAATGAAAATTTGCTTTTCACTCTAAATTGTCTATGACTGCTCCTCAAAGATCCTGCGAGGCAGACAGTCCGATGTTATCCAAATCACAAGAGTGTCCACAGTTCTTTTCGCATCCTCCAATTATTCGTGGCAGCTTTGGGCTACTTTGAAGACTGCCAGCAACTTCCAATTTGTGGACAAACCAGAGCAACACTTACTCCAATCAGCAGATGTCCTGTTGTCATCATTCCCAATAGCTAGATATCTTCATGCCCTCCACAGAAAAGGGTCGCCAGGCACGCGGCACTCCTTCTTCTCCCAAGAGTCCGTCGCGTGTCCAGCAACAACCGCTTCGTCACGACAGCAGGTTCCCCCAAAACCAAGATCTTGTCAATTTGGTTGAGGCCAGTTAAATAGTTCCAATGTTTAGATTTGGAGAGCAGTGCAAAAAGAGGCAACAAGAAAGTTAAGACAAGACAAGACAAAGAAGCAAGCAGGAGTGATAAGGGAGAGGAAAGGAGAGCGTCCACTCTCGCTGAGTGCCAGAGACAAATATATATATATACACACACACACAAATTGTTCAATAATTATGTTTTTGTGTGCGAGATTACCAGGATAAAATATACAATTTTTGTGAGTAACTTTTTCTGATAAATCATTAATTTTTAGAATAAAGTAAATATATTTCTGTCCAGCTTAAGCTAAAAGTGTATACACCAGTGTGCAGCTTTATGATAGAGCAGAGGTCTCCAACTTTCATCACTAGGAGAACTATTTCAACAACGGGTTAGCTTCTGATTGACAAGTGAGCATCCAATCAGAAGTGAGTATACATTTTTCACCTTTAATATGTTATTCCAATGATTTAAATGTAGACACGTAGAAATGTTTTAATTGCAGATGCGGGTGTGTTGGTTTTTAAACGTACGCTTGTACGGAGTGGCGTGTTGGTCCTCCTGAGAAGATTTTGGGCCAGTTCATACAATGACTTGGTTTTCTTTAGTACATGTAAACATAGTGAGTGTCTCATGTGACTGAGCAAAGATAGACGTTGTCTTTTTGTGTTCCGCAGATCATCTTCTCTCTGAGCAACAGGAGTGGAGCTTCAGGATGGCGCAGGAGGGGCCACAGTCCTCTCACTTTAGGGAGGGACAAAAAGCGTTAGAGACATATTACTTTAAAAAGGAAGAGGAGGACCTACTAAACCCCCAATCGAAAGAGGAAGGGGCGGCACCACAGCCACCCCACTTTCAAGAAGAGGCGCCACAAACCCCTCACATTAAAGAGGAAGAGGAGGAACACAGCATCAGTCAGGAGTTCCCAGTGACTGGTGTCCCTGTGAAGAGTGAAGATGAGGAGGTCAAAGGTGAAAGTGAGGAGGAGCCTCCAAGTCCACACATGACAAGAGAAGATGATGGAGACCACTTTGGAAGACCACCAGCAGACAAGTTCTTAGCAAGGTCACACTCTCCTGACTCTGATGATGGAGACCACTTTGGAAGACCACCAGCAGACAAGTTCTTAGCAAGGTCACACTCTCCTGACTCTGATGATGGAGACCACTGTGGAAGACCACCAGCAGACAAGTTCTTAGCAAGGTCACACTCTGATGATGGAGACCACTGTGGAAGACCACCAGCAGACAAGTTCTTATCAAGGTCACACTCTGATGATGGAGACCACTTTGGAAGACCACCAGCAGACAAGTTCTTAGCAAGGTCACACTCTCCTGACTCTGATGATGGAGACCACTTTGGAAGACCACCAGCAGACAAGTTCTTAGCAAGGTCACACTCTCCTGACTCTGATGATGGAGACCACTGTGGAAGACCACCAGCAGACAAGTTCTTAGCAAGGTCACACTCTGATGATGGAGACCACTGTGGAAGACCACCAGCAGACAAGTTCTTAGCAAGGTCACACTCTGATGATGGAGACCACTGTGGAAGACCACCAGCAGACAAGTTCTTATCAAGGTCACACTCTCCTGACTCTGATGATGGAGACCACTTTGGAAGACCACCAGCAGACAAGTTCTTATCAAGGTCACACTCTCCTGACTCTGATGATGGAGACCACTGTGGAAGACCACCAGCAGACAAGTTCTTATCAAGGTTACACTCTCCTGACTCTGATGATGGAGACCACTGTGGAAGACCACCAGCAGACAAGTTCTTAGCAAGGTCACACTCTGATGATGGAGACCACTGTGGAGGACCACCAGCAGACAAGTTCTTAGCAAGGTCACACTCTCCTGACTCTGATGATGGAGACCACTGTGGAAGACCACCAGCAGACAAGTTCTTAGCAAGGTCACACTCTGATGATGGAGACCACTGTGGAAGACCACCAGCAGACAAGTTCTTATCAAGGTTACACTCTCCTGACTCTGATGATGGAGACCACTGTGGAAGACCACCAGCAGACAAGTTCTTAGCAAGGTCACACTCTCCTGACTCTGATGATGGAGACCACTGTGGAAGACCACCAGCAGACAAGTTCTTAGCAAGGTCACACTCTGATGATGGAGACCACTGTGGAAGACCACCAGCAGACAAGTTCTTAGCTCCACTATCAAGGTCACACTCTCCTGACTCTGATGATGAAGACTGTAAAGATGGTCAGACACACTTTAAATGTTCACACTGTGACAAAACTTTCAAATACCCTAGTCTTCTGAAAAAACACGCAAGAATGCACACTGGAGAGAAACCTTTTTTCTGCTCAGAATGTGGTAAAGCTTTTTCACGGAAGAATTTGTTGACAGTACACATGACAACGCACTCTGAGGAAAACCCTTTTTTATGTCCAGTGTGTGGTAAAGGTTTTGTACAAAGTCACATTTTCAAAGTACACATGCGAATACACACTGGAGAGAAATCCTTTGTCTGTTCAATCTGTGGCAAAGGTTTTGTACAAAGTAACAATTTGACAGTACACATGAGAATACACACTGGAGAGAAACCTTTTACATGCTCAGTCTGTAGCAGAGAGTTTGTTAAAAGTCAGTGTTTGAAAGTACACATGAGAACACATTCTGGGGAAAAGCCATACTCCTGTCCAAGCTGCAACAAACACTTTTGTGAACGATCAAACCTTGTAAGACACATGAGGACACACACAGGAGAGAAAGTGTTTAGTTGCAGTGCGTGTGAGGAAAGGTTCTCGTATAAGTACCAGCTCAACAAACACCAATGTGCTGCTGGGGACAACAGCAGCAGCAGAATTTGAAACTGTCAACACTCTGTTAACTTTGACTTTCTAACATTATCAACACGTGTGACATCATTGTGTGTGGAACACAATCTTGTTGAGATGCATCCCCATATTTTGGATTAGTGCTTTTTGACAAACAATATGATTGAAAAGGTGAGCGTAAACATTACAAAACAAATGTTCATTTGATGTGTATGTAGATATTCATGATCAATCTTATTTATAACCACTTTTTTCAATAAAGTGTTACATATTTTTTCATTTGTAATTGTAAATGATTCCACAGATGAACTCTGTTAGGGTTAGGTTTTGGGGGGGGGGGGGGAGGAGAGAGAGAGAGAGAGAGAGAGAGAGAGAGAGAGAGAGAGAGAGAGAGAGAGAGAATGAATGAATGTGCACGGTCCAATCAACCCTCCGCCAAGTTGGGCTCCGCCAGACGCAGAACCCCCCGGAAGTCCCTGAAGGAGGCAAACCAGACAACACCCGTCCATCTTTGGAACCAGCGTGTCAGCCCGTCAGTGGGGAACCTCCAAGTCACCGCACCGACCTCTGTGGCTGGCTGGACACCGACGGGTGTGCGCGAGCTGTGGTCAGGAGGCACGATGCGTTCAGCGCTCAGTCGTCTCGTCCTCTCCGTCTCAGGTCGCCTGCAGGTGGGAGGGGGTCCACCACAAGTCGCACTCTGTACCTGGGGCGCGCGGGGTCCGATGTTCCTGGGTCTCGGGTCACTCACGGGCCATCTGCATTCTCGCCTTCGTCTGCCGTCTTGCGTCACAGGAGCGGAGCAGGAAGCTTCTGCGTGGGTGTCGGACTGCGGAGACATCAGGACAGCCGGCGCCAAGCAGGAAGGAGGAGGGAACTCGCCGCCAATCTCCACCATGGCCTGAGGAATCTGGGATGCAGAGACAGGCGTCTTCGCCCCGGCGCCATCGCTCCGTCCTGGTGGAACAGCTCGTGCGTTGTGGCCTTTGGGTGTCACCACCAACGAAGCTATTTGGCTCTCCGCCAGTTGTAGGGTGTCAAAGGTCATCTTTGTGCCAAACTTTTTTCTGGCCCAGTTAGAAGCAATAAAAAAGGAGGACCTCCAGTTGTAGCCAATTACAGGAGTCAGCTCGTCCTTCACAATTTGTAATGATATTACGTAATGCTTCTTTAAAATGTCCATTGTAGCCTCTGCCCAATTTTTGGCATTAATAGCAATACAAGCCTGTGTGTCGGCATTGTTTAATGCAGGCCTGATCCTATTGGCCAATGCATTTGCCATTTTAAAAAGTCTGTGGCTGTTCAGACTTATTAATGTTTTCCAAATGATGCAAAACTGTGATGATGTTTTGCATGCATTTAATTTTGAGGCCGAAATTGTTGTCTTGGAGCCCATCTCCGTTCTGATTGTTATTGCCTGCTGTTTGGCCTGGGCGTGACTCAGAGTTTCGGCCACGCCCATCTTCATCTGATTGGCCAGAGCGTGACACAGAGTTGAGGCCACGCCCTTCTTCATCGGCGCTGGCAGTTAGCCAAAATGGTGGCGCCGCATGGCTTGTGTTATTGCCACAAGCCATGAACGAAGGGTTTTGACTTTTATAAAACCCGGACATTGTTAAAAATATTAAGCAGGCAATGCGGAGGTATTTTGTCAATGTGTCAATGGGCAGATAAAGTAGAAAAATGAAAAATTCAAATTTCGAAAAAAATAGCACTATTTATTTGCAAATATCAACTGTGACAAATCCTAGCAACGTTTCGGCATTAAACCTTCATCAGGCGAGATAAGTCACAGAAAATAGTCTAAAGAAAAAAAGGTTCAAAAAGCTTACTAGAGGTCGGGAAGCTGCTTTCATCGATCACTCTGGGCTTATGACAACTTTTCTTCGAGGCAGGAAGAGAGACCAGAACTGCCTGCCGCCGATTGGTCAAGCAGGAGACATGCATTATGGGTAATGTAGTCTAATGACACTCAGTGGAAAAAAACAGCTTCCTGAAGCGTCCTGTCTGTATATTATGCATGTGCCATCTGGTGGATAAAACCAGTGACTACAGTGCACTGCATCTCAATCAAAATAACACTGCCTAATGCACAAATAATGACTAAAATATAATATAAATCACCTTAAATTATGCTCTATCCTCATGGAATATAGAAAAGACATAATTAGGTGGCAGAGAACTTCATCCCTAGCCCCATAATTGTGACCCAACATATTTTATAACCTAATACTTATTCCTTGAAAAAACTGTGATACAGGTTATAACAAGGTTAGCTTTTAGGCACCTACCATAGTGGGGTTAGGTTTTAGGCCCCTACCATAGTGAGGTTAGGGTTAGGATAAGGGTCAGGGGTGGGGGTAGAATAAAGTTCTCTGCGGCCCATTGTACACAAATTCCACCTTAGTTTGTGCATTGTCAAGTGGTTAGGGTTAGGGTTAGGGTTAGGGTTAGGGTTAGGGTTAGGGGTTAGGGTTAGGGTTAGGGTTAGGGTTGGGTTAGGGTTAGGGTTAGGGTTAGGGTTAGGGTTAGGGTTAGGGTTAGGGTTAGGTTAGGGTTAGGGTTAGGTTTGGGGTTAGGGTTAGGGTTAGGGTTAGGGGAAGGGGGAGGGGCAAAGGGAGTGCACTGTCCGTCTGCAACCCGTCAAGGCGACGCCCACGCCAAACGCAGGACCCCCGGGACCCCATCCGACATAACTCCCATTGCGGGCGCTCAATGTGGTGGCAGACACACTCAAAAAATCCCTGCGGCTGTCCAACGACGCGTTTCGGCCCCCTAGGCCTCGTCAGGTTGGCTTTTGACCTCGTGCCTGCTGGGACACTTCTAATTCCCTAGCAGGTGGAGCACTATGGGCTCCTGAGGCTTCCCTATTTGTCTTCACGGCCGGATGTCCCCTCATCACGGCCGGAGAGGGAATGAGCCTGCTGGCAGGAGGAGGATATATATAGGTGAGCTGCAGGGGGGCGGGGCTTAAGCTCCCCACTGCAGTGTCGCCAGCGACTACTCAAACCTATGGATCAAAGAAAACGCCTACATGTGTGATGTGTCCCCTCGACATATGTTGTGCATCACACAGTGGCCAAACACACAGGTAAGTATGGTTATGTTTGGTGAATGTATTTAAATGTTTTCTTTGATCAATCCTCTGACTCCTGTGTTGATTGTTTGAGGCGTCTGAGCCCCTCACCACATTTCGATAACAGGGCCGCGGGGGACCCACGAACGGCAGGGCGCCACCAAGCGACGGGTTGGAGGCACTGGCGGGTTAGGTTTGGGGTTAGGGTTAGGGTTAGGGTTAGGGGAAGGGGGAGGGGCAAAGGGAGTGCACTGTCCGTCTGCAACCCGTCAAGGGTTAGGGTTAGGGTTGGGTTAGGGTTAGGGTTAGGGTTAGGGTTAGGGTTAGGGTTAGGGTTAGGGTTAGGGTTAGGGTTAGGGTTAGGGTTAGGGTTAGGTTTGTGGTTAGGGTTAGGGTAAGGGGGAGGGGCAAAGGGTGTGCACTGTCCGTCTACAACCCGTCAGGCGACGCCCACGCCAAACGCAGGACCCCCCGGAGGGTTAGGGTTGGGTTAGGGTTAGGGTTAGGGTTAGGGTTAGGGTTAGGGTTAGGGTTAGGGTTAGGTGTTGTTGGGTTAGGGTTAGGGGAAGGGGGATGGGCAAGGATGCACTGTCCTGCTTCAGCCCGTGCCGGTAACGTCAAGCTCCAACGGTAGGCCCTCAGGGCACCCTGCAAGAAAGAAATCACAAAAGCATTAGATGTGATGTCAAACACATTGTTGGACCTGATTCCAGCGACGCGTTTCGGCCTGTCAAGCCTCATCAGGCTGGCTTTGGCTTCTCCATGTTTTCTCTGCAGCGTGATGTCCTCTCATCGAGCGCTGTGAGGGAGATGTGCCTGTCTCAGGAATGGAGGAGGTTTTGAGCAGGAAGGGGGCGGGGCTGACACCCTCCACATCAAGGCAAAAAGATATATGCCTTGATCTCCCTCAAACTCCTATTAGGGTTAGGGTTAGGGTTAGGGTTAGGGTTAGGGTTAGGGTTAGGGTTAGGGTTAGGGTTAGGGTTAGGGTGAGGGTTAGGGTTAGGGTTAGGGTTAGGGTTAGGTTTATGGTAAGGATTTAGGGTTAGGGTTAGGGTTAGGGTTAGGGTTGGGGTTAGGGTTAGGGTTAGGGTTGGGGGAGGGGTTAGGGTTAGGGTTAGGGTTGGGGGAGGGGTTAGGGTTAGGGTTAGGAGAAGGGGATGTGCACTGTCCGTCTACAATCCAACGGACTGACACTTACATCTCATTTAGGCCCCCCGGATGTCTGGTGCCCAATTTGGAGATCCACAGGAGCTCTGCCCTGTGACGTTGGGCGAGGCTCCATTTAGGATCCGTCTCTACGACAGTCACCCGGACGGAAGACCATCCGTGCAGGAGGAAATGCTGAACCAGGTGAGTGTTGGTATTTTTTTGTCTAACAATGTTGTATTTGTGCTGGGCGAATCTCCTGGCTAAGGTATTGCCCGTCTCGCCCACGTACATACACCCACATTGCTGACAACGGATGACATACACACAGTTCTGTGTGTGTCGGCCGCCACGGCACAACGGCTGGAAAACCTTGCGGTTATGGGGGTTCACCAACCATTGTGAGTGGCGGACAAGGGCGTCCCTCTTGGTGGAGGGCGGGTCTCTCAATGAGCAGACCCTGGCCCTGACCAACTGATCATTCAAGTTGGGGTTCTTGCGGTAGGCCGGCACCACATAGCGACCAGGCAGCCTCCCACTACTCTCCACAAAGACCCGGAAGTGGTTTTTGACCTTCCAGGCGGCCCGCGCAGCCGAAGGAGAGTAGGTGGTGATCAGAGGAATCATGTCTGTCCCAGGGGGAGGTCCCCTAGGGTCCAAGAAGCCCCTCAACTGCCGTCTGAGGAAGGACCTGGAATAGCCCCTCCTCATCAGAGCAGAAAAGAGGGTCCTCGAGGCCCCCAGGAAGTCCTCCCGTCTGGTTAGGGTTAGGGTTAGGGTTAGGGTTAGGGTTAGGGTTAGGGTTAGGGTTAGGGTTAGGGTTAGGGTTAGGGTTAGGGTTAGGGTTAGGGTTAGGGTTAGGGTTAGGGTTAGGGTTAGGGTTAGGGTTAGGGTTAGGGTTAGGGGTTAGGGTTAGGGTTAGGGTTAGGGTTAGGGTTAGGGTTAGGGTTAGGGTTAGGGTTAGGGTTAGGGTTAGGGTTAGGTGTTGGGGGGTAGGGTTAGGGTTAGGGGGAGGGAAAAGGGAATATGCGCTGTCCGTCTACAGCCTGCCAGAGTGACCCCACACCCAGAGCACACCCCCCCAGGGGACCCCAATCGGACAACGCCGAGAGCGGTGTCAGACACATCAACCAATTTCTTCATTATTTTTATGAACATGCGACGCGTTTCGGCCTGTTTGGCCTCATCAGGCATGTAAAGCTTCCACACTTGAGGTCTCCAGCAAGATGGCCACCTCATCCGCTGGAGGGTTAGGGTTAGGGTTAGGGTTAGGGTTAGGGTTAGGGTTAGGGTTAGGGTTAGGGTTAGGGTTAGGGTTAGGGTTAGGGTTAGGGTTAGGGTTAGGGTTAGGGTTAGGGTTAGGGTTAGGGTTAGGGTTAGGGTTGGGGTTGGGGTTAGGGTTAGGGTTAGGGTTAGGGTTAGGTTTAGAGTTAGGGTTAGGGTTAGGCATAAAGAAAAAGAGTTGGTTAGGGTTAGGCATAGAGAAAGAGAGTTGGTTAGGGTTAGGGCTAAGGGTGGGGGTGGGGCGATAGAAAAGAGCGAAAAAAAAGAATAAGAAGGGTGTGCACGGTCCGTCTATGGCCCAGCGGGCTCGCACTCACGTCTCATTGAGCCCCCCCGGGTGTCTAGTACCCAGTCTGTGGATCCAGAGGCCTTCCGCCCGCCTCCGTTGGGCGGCACTCCATCTGGAGTTGGCTTGGACCACACACGCCCGGACAGAAGCCCACCCGTGCCGGATAAAGTGTTGGACAAGGTAGGTGGTGGTGTTCTTCTGCCGGACAATGTTATATTTATGTTGGTGGAAACGGGTGGCGATGGTGTTACCCGTTTCACCAACATACATAGCACGGCAACGCTGGCAGAGGATAACATACACGCAATTTTTGACCTGCCCGTCTCCTCTGCACAGCGGCCGGAAGACCTTACCGCTGTGGCGATTGACCAGCCAAGGGATGTTCCGCAAGGGAGCGCTGCTCCGGGCCGAGGGCGGATCTCCGGTGGAACTGATCCGAGCCCTGACAAGCAGATCACCCAGGCTGGGATTTTTGCGGTAGGCCGAGACCAGATAATAGTCCTTCAGTTTGCCGCTTTTCTCCACAAAGGTACAAAAGTTACCCTTGACCCTTCTGGAAACCTGTACCGCCGCAGGCGAGAAGGTTGTAATGAGGGGGATCATGTGTTTACCAGGGGGAGGCTTCTTCTGGTCCAGGAAGCACCTGAACTGTCTCCTGAGGAAGGATCTGGAATACCCTCTCTTCCTCAGGGCCGTGAACAGGGCTCCCATGGCCGTTACAAAGTCCTCCCGCCTGGTGCAGATCCGGTGGAACCTCAGCAGCTGGGACTTCACCAATCCCGCGTAGGTGTGTCGGGGGTGGAAGCTGGTTTTGTGGAGGAGGGCATGGGTATCCGTCTCTTTAAAAAACACCTTAATGTCCAAATGGTGAGTGGAGGTGAAATCCGGACCCTTGAAGGTGGTAGTGTCCAGGAAGTCCACTGACGTGGGGCTGGTGGTGGACTTAATGGTGATACTGGGGTTGTGGGTATTCAGGGTGTGGCGGAACCCCTCAAATTCCTCCATGGAATGAGTCCACACCCCCCAGATATCATCCAAATACCTGAAATAATGGAGGGGCCTGATTGCGCAGGCAGCAAGGGCAGAGGTCTCCCATTCTGCCATGAAGATGTTAGCATAGGCCGGAGCAAACTTTTTGCCCATGGCCGTGCCCTTGATCTGTAGAAAGAACCGGCCATTGAACTCAAAGTCGTTCCTCCTGAGGTTGATGTCGAGAAGCTGGAGGAGTTCCTTCTCGGGCCTGCTAACATCTCGGTATTTATAAAAAATGTTTTTGACGGCTTGGATGCCCTGGTCAATGTCAATATTCGTGTACAAACTATCAATATCAATGGTAAACAAGACTGCCTCTTGGGGAATGATCAAATTTTTAATTTTGTCAATAAAGTCATATGTGTCCTTAAGATAACTCTCGTGTTTAATGGAGAGTGGGGTCAAAAAGTAATCTATAAACGCCGCCGTCCTGTAGGTTTCACTGCCGCAGTCGGACACAATGGGCCTGCCCGGGGGTATCTCGTACGGTCGGCTCCACTTGTGTCGTTCCTTGTGGATCTTGGGGAGCAAGTAGAACCTACGGGGGCGGGGCTCCGATTCGCCCAAGAGGTAAGTCTTTTGTTTGTGGTTAATGAATCGTTTTTTCATTAAATTTTTGACTATGTTTTCGACCATAGGGATCGTTTGTGGGTAAATGGGCGTGGCCAATGGTTGGTAGTAGGTGGTGTCACTCAATTGTCTGGTGCCCTCCCAGACATATTGAGACCTATCCATGATGACCACTGCGCTACCCTTGTCTGCCGGCTTAATAATTATGTTCCTGTTGTTTTTCAGGCTATGCAGGGCCTCTGTTTCGTCCCGCGTCAGGTTGGGCGCGACCGCGAGGGCGCAGCCCGATAGGAGCGACGGGTGTTCGTCCGCCAGGACCAGCGTTTGGACCTCTGGAGGAAGCAGTCCCGGCGAGGGCTCCCAATCGGACCTCGGGGTGAAAGGTCGCGGCCCAAGAGACTCTTGCTTTTCATAGAAAACCGCAGTTTTGACACTTCTATGATATTCCTGCAGGTCGAATTTTACTTGATGGTGCCACTCTGGACTGAGGCTGGTGGACGGGACGAAACTGAGGCCCTTGTCGAGGAGGGAATGCTGCGATGAGGTAAGTAGGAAATTTTTTGATAAATTTACGATGTTTTTGTTTGTGTTTATGTTTCCCCCCCGAAAGGTCGGGCTTTTGGGGAGGTCAAGTTTAAACAGTGATACCAGTGCCTCATCATGTTCTTGGCTGTGTCCTTTGTCCAATGGATCTTGTCCCTCCCCGTTTCAAAATCGTCGTCGGCGAGTGCCGGGAAGAATTGGAGGCGGGTTTGGATGTAATTGTTAATCAGCCGGAGGTTGTCCTTGTGTTCCTCGGGCAGGGATTCCGAGAAATTGAGGAGGGGGATGAAGACTTCGGCATTAGGGAAGGTCGTTTTGGCCGCTTTAAGGGCCCTCCGGAGCTGTTTGAAGGTGGTAACCTTGGGTTTTTGTTCCCTATTATTGATACCGAATGCTAAGACCACCTTCTCAACCTCAGGACTAACTGCTGTTTTTTTCAGGATGGCCTCTGCATGGAGAAATCTGGCCCCCGGGTAGCTGTCGATCTGGATGTCCTGGTGACGAAAGGCTGGGAGGTGCTTGAGGTTAGAGTCCCCGATCACCACGACCTTCCTGCTGACAGACAGGTGCCAATCCATCATTTTTCGATCCGAGTTGATGTGCACAGTGGGCTTTCTGGCAGTGCTCGGACTCGTAGGCGTGGTAACCTGCGCCGTACTATTGTCTTCTGTCGGCTGTGAAGTCGAAGTGACTGTTTTTGTTTTTTTCTGGCTTCCAGAAAACAGTTGGGCCCAACTTGGGGTTCTCAGACCCAGGACAGGCCTGTCTGGGACGGACGTCTCCGGGAGGGGCACGCCCGGGAGGAGTGGATCCGGGACGGGTAGGTCCAAGAGGGGCGTGTCCGGGAGGGGCGTGTCCGGAAGAGGCGTGTCCGGAAGAGGCGTGTCCGGAAGAGGCGCGTCCGGAGGAGGCGTGTCCGGAGGAGGCGCGTCCGGGATGGGCGGGTCCGGGAGGGGTTCCTGTGACCGCTCAGGGTAGAGTAGGTACCAGGGTGGAGGCGTGTCCGGGGAAGACTGATCCCGTGTGGGCGACCCCGACTGCTCAGGTAAGTGTTGGTCCGTCTCTGGCTGGTCAGGAGTCCCCCGCACATTCTCATCCCCATGTATCAAAATCAACGCACTGTGTTCAACAGGTGGAGCCGGGCGAGGCGGCGTGTCGGAGACCACCGGGAGGACCCCGATCTCAGCACCGACCCGCGATCGCGGCCCATGCGGCCGGACCAAAGGTGCCTCGACGATAGCGTCGTCGGCAGGTCTGCTGCACGGCTTGCGAGGTCGCGTTGCTCTCTGGGCCACAGATGGTTCGGTAGCCGGAGAGGAAGGCGACAAGACCGGGAAAGGGACCGGAGTCACCCGTCCACGCGGGTCCCGATCCTGCTCCACCTCAGGGGACCACTCCCTGGTAATGGGGTCGGTCATGGTGGACACCGTGGCGTGTGCAGCGGCAGTTGGTAGAATGACCGGCGGGGGCAGCGAGGGGTGCACCACCTCCATGACAACGCGGTTGTCCAACGAGTCCGAGTCCGCTCGAGGCTCGGTACGTCGGCGCCGCGCTGGGGGCAACACCTCCTCAACGGCCCGGGTGTCAACCAAGACCGAGTCCACCTGAGACTGGGCCTGCTGGAGCGTCTCAGTCGTCAGCCTGCGCCCTAGGTGTGTCTTGGCCCACGCCGAGGCCACTTTGAATGGGGCTTCCCAATTGTGTGAAATAAATTCCCCCAGTTTATCAGCTTCTGATTGCAGTGTTTTATGGTAATGTTCCCTAAGAATTATAATTGTAGAATGTGCCCAATTTTTTGCATTACCCTTTATCCGGTCTTCTGTGTCGGGGTTGGTAACAGCTGGTCTGATTCCCGTCGTCAAAGCAAGTTCCATCCTAGTGATGGTAAGTGGTTGTTGTTCCTTGCTGACGTTTTTTAGATGATGTACCACTTTAATGATGTTGTACATAATTCTAGCTATGGAGCTAAAGTCGGGGTCCAGATTGTCAGGAGAAGATGCCCTGGGGGGATGTGCCTGGTTAATCTTGGCTGTTCTTTCTTTGCGGCGTTTTCCCCGTGCTGTTTTGTGTTGTTTGTTACCCCTATGATTTGCCCTATGAGTCCCCCTGGGATAGGGAGGGTTATCATGGGTAGGGTGGAAATTTCCCCTGTTTTGGCGGGGCATGTCATCTGCCGGAAAATTGGGATGTTGCGGTTGGAAGCCTCTGAAAAATGTGTTATTATTTTGGCGTGCAGTGTCGTTGTTTCGCCACTGTGGGGCGCTGTCTCGTATCTCACGCGCGTTATGATCCCGGTGACGCGCGTCATGATCCCGGCGACGCGCGTCAAGATCCCGGCCACGCGCGTCATGATCCCGGTCACGAGCGTCATGATCCCGGTCACGCGCGTCATGATCCCGGTCACGCGCGCCACGATCACGGTCACGCGCGCCATGATTACGGTCACGCGCGTCGCGATCACGGTGATGCGCGTCGCGATCACGGTGACGCGCGTCATGCTCACGGTGACGCGCGTCATGATCACGGTGACGCGCGTCATGATCACGGTGCCGCGCGTCATGATCACGGCGACGCGTGTCCCCTTGGGGGCGGCCATGGCCGCCGCAACAATGATCGTGATCATGAGGCCAACCTCGAGTCACTTCAGCATATGTTAGGTGCTGAAAACGGCCGGAAAATTGTGTGTTTTGGCCGTAATGGCGGTCGTTATGATGCGGGGATCGGGAACGCGGAACCATCTCGCGCTGCTGGCACTGTTTCCGTCCGCGCGGACGGACCTGGTGCCATTCCTCGTCCTCCCACGCCGTCATTTTTTGGAAAATGCGTTATTTTGGTGATTAGAATAAGGTGGGTAGGCTAAAATTATATTAGGGACTAAGGTAAGTAGGGTGAAATAGAAATTAAAATTGTATGGGAAATAATATATATATATATAAAGTGAAACAAGAGAAAACCGGCGAGCTTCCGCCCGCTGTGTGGCGCACTTCCGCCCGGACCGGATGTCTCAAGATGGCCGAGAATGCGAAGCACTCTCGACAAAAAAACAAATTAACAAACAACTAAGGGCGGTTCTGCGAAGAACGATAAAAAATCCCCAAGGAAAGGGGTTGAACTAACTAGCTAAGAAACTTAGGGTTGTAAAACTGAACGTAAGTAAGCGAATTGTCAACGGACTTTTCGCCTCGTGGGAGACCAGCTCGCCACGGCACCAAATTAAAGGGAAAGAGGGAAAATGGGAGAAAAGGAGGTAAAATAGTGTAAATTTGTGATAAATGCAAGTCTTGTTTCGCAACGTTTCGGTACTCTCTGTACCTTCTTCAGGCGTAAGACTTGTCTAACTGAATGAGTGTGAAAATCGGCTTGTTCGTGCAATTTCGTGAGCTGTTGCTCCTCTGGTGGTTAGATGGCAAGTGAGGCCATTGGCTGCGAGAGGTGGGGTGGAGTCATGGCTGGCAGAAAATAAGGAATTATTTTTGCAAAGCCAAAAATCTCCACTGATAAACCACGTGACTGCAGGAATGTGTGGCCCCAAGCACAATTAACCCCTGTAGAATTGCTTATAATAGTGAATTAAAATAAAAATCAATAATAAAATATAATAAAAAAAATTATATATATATATATATATATATATATATATATATACATATATGTACAATTATGTCCACATATACAGATATATACTATACTACATATAAAAAAAAGGTTAGAAAAATTCACTATTAGTTGCACAGTGAACCAAGCCGTGGACCAAGGTAAGTATGGCTCCTTTATGGAGTCCGAACAGGTCCAACAATGTTTTTAGGAAGTTTTTCAGGTTTTTTAATGTGTTTTTG
This sequence comes from Entelurus aequoreus, assembly GCF_033978785.1. Taxonomy (NCBI): domain Eukaryota; kingdom Metazoa; phylum Chordata; class Actinopteri; order Syngnathiformes; family Syngnathidae; genus Entelurus; species Entelurus aequoreus. The sequence goes on from NC_084735.1 coordinate 88,071,373, forward strand.
TGAATTTTTGAGGTTTTTTGTGATTTTTTAAGATGTTTTTTGTATTTTTTTGCAGGTCCTCGTAGGAGTGCTGGGACATCCGGGGCCCCCCCAGCGCCGGAATGTCCGAATACCCAGGTAAGTAGCTGTACAATGCAGGTAAGTAGGGTAAGTGGGAATAATATGATGTTGTTTTTGTTGTTTGTGTGTACACAAATGGCCCAGGTGGGCCCACAAGGCAGAGCGCGAGCCGTAAGTGGACCAGAGGCACAGGCGGGTTAGGGTTGGGGTTGGGGTTAGGGTTAGGGTTAGGGTTAGGGTTAGGTTTAGAGTTAGGGTTAGGGTTAGGCATAAAGAAAAAGAGTTGGTTAGGGTTAGGCATAGAGAAAGAGAGTTGGTTAGGGTTAGGGCTAAGGGTGGGGGTGGGGCGATAGAAAAGAGCGAAAAAAAAGAATAAGAAGGGTGTGCACGGTCCGTCTATGGCCCAGCGGGCTCGCACTCACGTCTCATTGAGCCCCCCCGGGTGTCTAGTACCCAGTCTGTGGATCCAGAGGCCTTCCGCCCGCCTCCGTTGGGCGGCACTCCATCTGGAGTTGGCTTGGACCACACACGCCCGGACAGAAGCCCACCCGTGCCGGATAAAGTGTTGGACAAGGTAGGTGGTGGTGTTCTTCTGCCGGACAATGTTATATTTATGTTGGTGGAAACGGGTGGCGATGGTGTTACCCGTTTCACCAACATACATAGCACGGCAACGCTGGCAGAGGATAACATACACGCAATTTTTGACCTGCCCGTCTCCTCTGCACAGCGGCCGGAAGACCTTACCGCTGTGGCGATTGACCAGCCAAGGGATGTTCCGCAAGGGAGCGCTGCTCCGGGCCGAGGGCGGATCTCCGGTGGAACTGATCCGAGCCCTGACAAGCAGATCACCCAGGCTGGGATTTTTGCGGTAGGCCGAGACCAGATAATAGTCCTTCAGTTTGCCGCTTTTCTCCACAAAGGTACAAAAGTTACCCTTGACCCTTCTGGAAACCTGTACCGCCGCAGGCGAGAAGGTTGTAATGAGGGGGATCATGTGTTTACCAGGGGGAGGCTTCTTCTGGTCCAGGAAGCACCTGAACTGTCTCCTGAGGAAGGATCTGGAATACCCTCTCTTCCTCAGGGCCGTGAACAGGGCTCCCATGGCCGTTACAAAGTCCTCCCGCCTGGTGCAGATCCGGTGGAACCTCAGCAGCTGGGACTTCACCAATCCCGCGTAGGTGTGTCGGGGGTGGAAGCTGGTTTTGTGGAGGAGGGCATGGGTATCCGTCTCTTTAAAAAACACCTTAATGTCCAAATGGTGAGTGGAGGTGAAATCCGGACCCTTGAAGGTGGTAGTGTCCAGGAAGTCCACTGACGTGGGGCTGGTGGTGGACTTAATGGTGATACTGGGGTTGTGGGTATTCAGGGTGTGGCGGAACCCCTCAAATTCCTCCATGGAATGAGTCCACACCCCCCAGATATCATCCAAATACCTGAAATAATGGAGGGGCCTGATTGCGCAGGCAGCAAGGGCAGAGGTCTCCCATTCTGCCATGAAGATGTTAGCATAGGCCGGAGCAAACTTTTTGCCCATGGCCGTGCCCTTGATCTGTAGAAAGAACCGGCCATTGAACTCAAAGTCGTTCCTCCTGAGGTTGATGTCGAGAAGCTGGAGGAGTTCCTTCTCGGGCCTGCTAACATCTCGGTATTTATAAAAAATGTTTTTGACGGCTTGGATGCCCTGGTCAATGTCAATATTCGTGTACAAACTATCAATATCAATGGTAAACAAGACTGCCTCTTGGGGAATGATCAAATTTTTAATTTTGTCAATAAAGTCATATGTGTCCTTAAGATAACTCTCGTGTTTAATGGAGAGTGGGGTCAAAAAGTAATCTATAAACGCCGCCGTCCTGTAGGTTTCACTGCCGCAGTCGGACACAATGGGCCTGCCCGGGGGTATCTCGTACGGTCGGCTCCACTTGTGTCGTTCCTTGTGGATCTTGGGGAGCAAGTAGAACCTACGGGGGCGGGGCTCCGATTCGCCCAAGAGGTAAGTCTTTTGTTTGTGGTTAATGAATCGTTTTTTCATTAAATTTTTGACTATGTTTTCGACCATAGGGATCGTTTGTGGGTAAATGGGCGTGGCCAATGGTTGGTAGTAGGTGGTGTCACTCAATTGTCTGGTGCCCTCCCAGACATATTGAGACCTATCCATGATGACCACTGCGCTACCCTTGTCTGCCGGCTTAATAATTATGTTCCTGTTGTTTTTCAGGCTATGCAGGGCCTCTGTTTCGTCCCGCGTCAGGTTGGGCGCGACCGCGAGGGCGCAGCCCGATAGGAGCGACGGGTGTTCGTCCGCCAGGACCAGCGTTTGGACCTCTGGAGGAAGCAGTCCCGGCGAGGGCTCCCAATCGGACCTCGGGGTGAAAGGTCGCGGCCCAAGAGACTCTTGCTTTTCATAGAAAACCGCAGTTTTGACACTTCTATGATATTCCTGCAGGTCGAATTTTACTTGATGGTGCCACTCTGGACTGAGGCTGGTGGACGGGACGAAACTGAGGCCCTTGTCGAGGAGGGAATGCTGCGATGAGGTAAGTAGGAAATTTTTTGATAAATTTACGATGTTTTTGTTTGTGTTTATGTTTCCCCCCCGAAAGGTCGGGCTTTTGGGGAGGTCAAGTTTAAACAGTGATACCAGTGCCTCATCATGTTCTTGGCTGTGTCCTTTGTCCAATGGATCTTGTCCCTCCCCGTTTCAAAATCGTCGTCGGCGAGTGCCGGGAAGAATTGGAGGCGGGTTTGGATGTAATTGTTAATCAGCCGGAGGTTGTCCTTGTGTTCCTCGGGCAGGGATTCCGAGAAATTGAGGAGGGGGATGAAGACTTCGGCATTAGGGAAGGTCGTTTTGGCCGCTTTAAGGGCCCTCCGGAGCTGTTTGAAGGTGGTAACCTTGGGTTTTTGTTCCCTATTATTGATACCGAATGCTAAGACCACCTTCTCAACCTCAGGACTAACTGCTGTTTTTTTCAGGATGGCCTCTGCATGGAGAAATCTGGCCCCCGGGTAGCTGTCGATCTGGATGTCCTGGTGACGAAAGGCTGGGAGGTGCTTGAGGTTAGAGTCCCCGATCACCACGACCTTCCTGCTGACAGACAGGTGCCAATCCATCATTTTTCGATCCGAGTTGATGTGCACAGTGGGCTTTCTGGCAGTGCTCGGACTCGTAGGCGTGGTTAGGGTTAGGGTTAGGGTTAGGGTTAGGGTTAGGGTTAGGGTTAGGGTTAGGGTTAGGGTTAGGGTTAGGGTTAGGGTTAGGGTTAGGGTTAGGGTAGGGGTTAGGGTTAGGGTTAGGGTTAGGGTTAGGGTTAGGGTTAGGGTTAGGGTTAGGGTTAGGGTTAGGGTTAGGTGTTGTTGGGTTAGGGTTGGGGGAAGGGGGATGGGCAAGGATGCACTGTCCTGCTTCAGCCCGTGCCGGTAACGTCAAGCTCCAACGGTAGGCCCTCAGGGCACCCTGCAAGAAAGAAATCACAAAAGCATTAGATGTGATGTCAAACACATTGTTGGACCTGATTCCAGCGACGCGTTTCGGCTTGTCAAGCCTCATCAGGCTGGCTTTGGCTTCTCCATGTTTTCTCTGCAGCGTGATGTCCTCTCATCGAGCGCTGTGAGGGAGATGTGCCTGTCTCAGGAATGGAGGAGGTTTTGAGCAGGAAGGGGGCGGGGCTGACACCCTCCACATCAAGGCAAAAAGATATATGCCTTGATCTCCCTCAAACTCCTATTTACAATGTGTTTAAAACAAGTCTTTCAAGTTTATGACTTGTTGCCCCCATCACACCTGCCGCAAAAGGATAACTCACCCACAAGGCACCCGTCAGGTCCACCGAGGAGACAAGACACCTGCGCACGGACTGGCGGCACTGGCCAAGTTAGGTGTTGTGGGGTTAGGGTTAGGGGAAGGTGGATGGGCAAGGATGCACTGTCCTGCTTCAGCCCGTGCCGGTAACGTCAAGCTCCAACGGTAGGCCCTCAGGGCACCCTGCAAGAAAGGGTTAGGGTTAGGGTTAGGGTTAGGGTTAGGGTTAGGGTTAGGGTTAGGGTTAGGGTTAGGGTTAGGGTTAGGGTTAGGGTTAGGGTTAGGGTTAGGGTTAGGGTTAGGGTTAGGGGTTAGGGTTAGGGTTAGGGTTAGGGTTAGGGTTAGGGTTAGGGTTAGGGTTAGGGTTAGGGTTAGGGTTAGGGTTAGGGTTAGGGTTAGGGTTAGGGTTAGGGTTAGGGTTAGGGTTAGGGTTAGGGTTAGGGTTAGGGTTAGGGTTAGGGTTAGGGTTAGGGTTAGGGTTAGGGTTAGGGTTAGGGTTAGGGGTTAGGGGTTAGGGGTTAGGGTTAGGGTTAGGGTTAGGGTTAGGGTTAGGGTTAGGGGTTAGGGTTAGGGTTAGGGTTAGGGTTAGGGTTAGGGTTAGGGTTAGGGTTAGGGTTAGGGTTAGGGGGTTAGGGTTAGGGGGTTAGGGTTAGGGTTAGGGTTAGGGTTAGGGTTAGGGTTAGGGTTAGGGTTAGGGTTAGGGTTAGGGTTAGGGTTAGGGTTAGGGGGTTAGGGTTAGGGGGTTAGGGTTAGGGTTAGGGTTAGGGTTAGGGTTAGGGTTAGGGTTAGGGTTAGGGTTAGGGTTAGGGTTAGGGTTAGGTTTATGGTAAGGATTTAGGGTTAGGGTTAGGGTTAGGGTTAGGGTTGGGGTTAGGGTTAGGGTTAGGGTTGGGGGAGGGGTTAGGGTTAGGGTTAGGGTTGGGGGAGGGGTTAGGGTTAGGGTTAGGAGAAGGGGATGTGCACTGTCCGTCTACAATCCAACGGACTGACACTTACATCTCATTTAGGCCCCCCGGATGTCTGGTGCCCAATTTGGAGATCCACAGGAGCTCTGCCCTGTGACGTTGGGCGAGGCTCCATTTAGGATCCGTCTCTACGACAGTCACCCGGACGGAAGACCATCCGTGCAGGAGGAAATGCTGAACCAGGTGAGTGTTGGTATTTTTTTGTCTAACAATGTTGTATTTGTGCTGGGCGAATCTCCTGGCTAAGGTATTGCCCGTCTCGCCCACGTACATACACCCACATTGCTGACAACGGATGACATACACGCAGTTCTGTGTGTGTCGGCCGCCACGGCACAACGGCTGGAAAACCTTGCGGTTATGGGGGTTCACCAACCATTGTGAGTGGCGGACAAGGGCGTCCCTCTTGGTGGAGGGCGGGTCTCTCAATGAGCAGACCCTGGCCCTGACCAACTGATCATTCAAGTTGGGGTTCTTGCGGTAGGCCGGCACCACATAGCGACCAGGCAGCCTCCCACTACTCTCCACAAAGACCCGGAAGTGGTTTTTGACCTTCCAGGCGGCCCGCGCAGCCGAAGGAGAGTAGGTGGTGATCAGAGGAATCATGTCTGTCCCAGGGGGAGGTCCCCTAGGGTCCAAGAAGCCCCTCAACTGCCGTCTGAGGAAGGACCTGGAATAGCCCCTCCTCATCAGAGCAGAAAAGAGGGTCCTCGAGGCCCCCAGGAAGTCCTCCCGTCTGGTGCAGATACGATGAAACCTCAATAATTGGGATTTCACCAACCCCGCAAAGGTAGGGTTAGGGTTAGGGTTAGGGTTAGGGTTAGGGTTAGGGTTAGGGTTAGGGTTAGGGTTAGGGTTAGGGTTAGGGTTAGGGTTAGGGTTAGGGTTAGGGTTAGGGTTAGGGTTAGGGTTAGGGTTAGGGTTAGGGTTAGGGTTAGGGTTAGGGTTAGGGTTAGGGTTAGGGTTAGGGTTAGGGTTAGGGTTAGGGTTAGGGGTTAGGGTTAGGGTTAGGGTTAGGTGTTGTGGGGTTAGGGTTAGGGGAACGGGGATGGGCAAGGATGCACTGTCCTGCTTCAGCCCGTGCCGGTAACGTCAAGCTCCAACGGTAGGCCCTCAGGGCACCCTGCAAGAAAGAAATCACAAAAGCATTAGATGTGATGTCAAACACATTGTTGGACCTGATTCCAGCGACGCGTTTCGGCTTGTCAAGCCTCATCAGGCTGGCTTTGGCTTCTCCATGTTTTCTCTGCAGCGTGATGTCCTCTCATCGAGCGCTGTGAGGGAGATGTGCCTGTCTCAGGAATGGAGGAGGTTTTGAGCAGGAAGGGGGCGGGGCTGACACCCTCCACATCAAGGCAAAAAGATATATGCCTTGATCTCCCTCAAACTCCTATTTACAATGTGTTTAAAACAAGTCTTTCAAGTTTATGACTTGCTGCCCCCATCACACCTGCCGCAAAAGGACAACTCACCCACAAGGCACCCGTCAGGTCCACCGAGGAGACAAGACACCTGCGCACGGACTGGCGGCACTGGCCAAGTTAGGTGTTGTGGGGTTAGGGTTGGGGGAAGGGGGATGGGCAAGGATGCACTGTCCTGCTTCAGCCCGTGCCGGTAACGTCAAGCTCCAACGGTAGGCCCTCAGGGCACCCTGCAAGAAAGAAATCACAAAAGCATTAGATGTGATGTCAAACACATTGTTGGACCTGATTCCAGCGACGCGTTTCGGCTTGTAAAGCCTCATCAGGCTGGCTTTGGCTTCTCCATGTTTTCTCTGCAGCGTGATGTCCTCTCATCGAGCGCTGTGAGGGAGATGTGCCTGTCTCAGGAATGGAGGAGGTTTTGAGCAGGAAGGGGGCGGGGCTGACACCCTCCACATCAAGGCAAAAAGATATATGCCTTGATCTCCCTCAAACTCCTATTTACAATGTGTTTAAAACAAGTCTTTCAAGTTTATGACTTGCTGCCCCCATCACACCTGCCGCAAAAGGACAACTCACCCACAAGGCACCCGTCAGGTCCACCGAGGAGACAAGACACCTGCGCACGGACTGGCGGCACTGGCCAAGTTAGGTGTTGTGGGGTTAGGGTTGGGGGAAGGGGGATGGGCAAGGATGCACTGTCCTGCTTCAGCCCGTGCCGGTAACGTCAAGCTCCAACGGTAGGCCCTCAGGGCACCCTGCAAGAAAGAAATCACAAAAGCATTAGATGTGATGTCAAACACATTGTTGGACCTGATTCCAGCGACGCGTTTCGGCTTGTAAAGCCTCATCAGGCTGGCTTTGGCTTCTCCATGTTTTCTCTGCAGCGTGATGTCCTCTCATCGAGCGCTGTGAGGGAGATGTGCCTGTCTCAGGAATGGAGGAGGTTTTGAGCAGGAAGGGGGCGGGGCTGACACCCTCCACATCAAGGCAAAAAGATATATGCCTTGATCTCCCTCAAACTCCTATTTACAATGTGTTTAAAACAAGTCTTTCAAGTTTATGACTTGCTGCCCCCATCACACCTGCCGCAAAAGGACAACTCACCCACAAGGCACCCGTCAGGTCCACCGAGGAGACAAGACACCTGCGCACGGACTGGCGGCACTGGCCAAGTTAGGTGTTGTGGGGTTAGGGTTGGGGGAAGGGGGATGGGCAAGGATGCACTGTCCTGCTTCAGCCCGTGCCGGTAACGTCAAGCTCCAACGGTAGGCCCTCAGGGCACCCTGCAAGAAAGAAATCACAAAAGCATTAGATGTGATGTCAAACACATTGTTGGACCTGATTCCAGCGACGCGTTTCGGCTTGTAAAGCCTCATCAGGCTGGCTTTGGCTTCTCCATGTTTTCTCTGCAGCGTGATGTCCTCTCATCGAGCGCTGTGAGGGAGATGTGCCTGTCTCAGGAATGGAGGAGGTTTTGAGCAGGAAGGGGGCGGGGCTGACACCCTCCACATCAAGGCAAAAAGATATATGCCTTGATCTCCCTCAAACTCCTATTTACAATGTGTTTAAAACAAGTCTTTCAAGTTTATGACTTGCTGCCCCCATCACACCTGCCGCAAAAGGACAACTCACCCACAAGGCACCCGTCAGGTCCACCGAGGAGACAAGACACCTGCGCACGGACTGGCGGCACTGGCCAAGTTAGGTGTTGTGGGGTTAGGGTTGGGGGAAGGGGGATGGGCAAGGATGCACTGTCCTGCTTCAGCCCGTGCCGGTAACGTCAAGCTCCAACGGTAGGCCCTCAGGGCACCCTGCAAGAAAGAAATCACAAAAGCATTAGATGTGATGTCAAACACATTGTTGGACCTGATTCCAGCGACGCGTTTCGGCTTGTAAAGCCTCATCAGGCTGGCTTTGGCTTCTCCATGTTTTCTCTGCAGCGTGATGTCCTCTCATCGAGCGCTGTGAGGGAGATGTGCCTGTCTCAGGAATGGAGGAGGTTTTGAGCAGGAAGGGGGCGGGGCTGACACCCTCCACATCAAGGCAAAAAGATATATGCCTTGATCTCCCTCAAACTCCTATTTACAATGTGTTTAAAACAAGTCTTTCAAGTTTATGACTTGCTGCCCCCATCACACCTGCCGCAAAAGGACAACTCACCCACAAGGCACCCGTCAGGTCCACCGAGGAGACAAGACACCTGCGCACGGACTGGCGGCACTGGCCAAGTTAGGTGTTGTGGGGTTAGGGTTGGGGGAAGGGGGATGGGCAAGGATGCACTGTCCTGCTTCAGCCCGTGCCGGTAACGTCAAGCTCCAACGGTAGGCCCTCAGGGCACCCTGCAAGAAAGAAATCACAAAAGCATTAGATGTGATGTCAAACACATTGTTGGACCTGATTCCAGCGACGCGTTTCGGCTTGTAAAGCCTCATCAGGCTGGCTTTGGCTTCTCCATGTTTTCTCTGCAGCGTGATGTCCTCTCATCGAGCGCTGTGAGGGAGATGTGCCTGTCTCAGGAATGGAGGAGGTTTTGAGCAGGAAGGGGGCGGGGCTGACACCCTCCACATCAAGGCAAAAAGATATATGCCTTGATCTCCCTCAAACTCCTATTTACAATGTGTTTAAAACAAGTCTTTCAAGTTTATGACTTGCTGCCCCCATCACACCTGCCGCAAAAGGACAACTCACCCACAAGGCACCCGTCAGGTCCACCGAGGAGACAAGACACCTGCGCACGGACTGGCGGCACTGGCCAAGTTAGGTGTTGTGGGGTTAGGGTTGGGGGAAGGGGGATGGGCAAGGATGCACTGTCCTGCTTCAGCCCGTGCCGGTAACGTCAAGCTCCAACGGTAGGCCCTCAGGGCACCCTGCAAGAAAGAAATCACAAAAGCATTAGATGTGATGTCAAACACATTGTTGGACCTGATTCCAGCGACGCGTTTCGGCTTGTAAAGCCTCATCAGGCTGGCTTTGGCTTCTCCATGTTTTCTCTGCAGCGTGATGTCCTCTCATCGAGCGCTGTGAGGGAGATGTGCCTGTCTCAGGAATGGAGGAGGTTTTGAGCAGGAAGGGGGCGGGGCTGACACCCTCCACATCAAGGCAAAAAGATATATGCCTTGATCTCCCTCAAACTCCTATTTACAATGTGTTTAAAACAAGTCTTTCAAGTTTATGACTTGCTGCCCCCATCACACCTGCCGCAAAAGGACAACTCACCCACAAGGCACCCGTCAGGTCCACCGAGGAGACAAGACACCTGCGCACGGACTGGCGGCACTGGCCAAGTTAGGTGTTGTGGGGTTAGGGTTGGGGGAAGGGGGATGGGCAAGGATGCACTGTCCTGCTTCAGCCCGTGCCGGTAACGTCAAGCTCCAACGGTAGGCCCTCAGGGCACCCTGCAAGAAAGAAATCACAAAAGCATTAGATGTGATGTCAAACACATTGTTGGACCTGATTCCAGCGACGCGTTTCGGCTTGTAAAGCCTCATCAGGCTGGCTTTGGCTTCTCCATGTTTTCTCTGCAGCGTGATGTCCTCTCATCGAGCGCTGTGAGGGAGATGTGCCTGTCTCAGGAATGGAGGAGGTTTTGAGCAGGAAGGGGGCGGGGCTGACACCCTCCACATCAAGGCAAAAAGATATATGCCTTGATCTCCCTCAAACTCCTATTTACAATGTGTTTAAAACAAGTCTTTCAAGTTTATGACTTGCTGCCCCCATCACACCTGCCGCAAAAGGACAACTCACCCACAAGGCACCCGTCAGGTCCACCGAGGAGACAAGACACCTGCGCACGGACTGGCGGCACTGGCCAAGTTAGGTGTTGTGGGGTTAGGGTTGGGGGAAGGGGGATGGGCAAGGATGCACTGTCCTGCTTCAGCCCGTGCCGGTAACGTCAAGCTCCAACGGTAGGCCCTCAGGGCACCCTGCAAGAAAGAAATCACAAAAGCATTAGATGTGATGTCAAACACATTGTTGGACCTGATTCCAGCGACGCGTTTCGGCTTGTAAAGCCTCATCAGGCTGGCTTTGGCTTCTCCATGTTTTCTCTGCAGCGTGATGTCCTCTCATCGAGCGCTGTGAGGGAGATGTGCCTGTCTCAGGAATGGAGGAGGTTTTGAGCAGGAAGGGGGCGGGGCTGACACCCTCCACATCAAGGCAAAAAGATATATGCCTTGATCTCCCTCAAACTCCTATTTACAATGTGTTTAAAACAAGTCTTTCAAGTTTATGACTTGCTGCCCCCATCACACCTGCCGCAAAAGGACAACTCACCCACAAGGCACCCGTCAGGTCCACCGAGGAGACAAGACACCTGCGCACGGACTGGCGGCACTGGCCAAGTTAGGTGTTGTGGGGTTAGGGTTGGGGGAAGGGGGATGGGCAAGGATGCACTGTCCTGCTTCAGCCCGTGCCGGTAACGTCAAGCTCCAACGGTAGGCCCTCAGGGCACCCTGCAAGAAAGAAATCACAAAAGCATTAGATGTGATGTCAAACACATTGTTGGACCTGATTCCAGCGACGCGTTTCGGCTTGTAAAGCCTCATCAGGCTGGCTTTGGCTTCTCCATGTTTTCTCTGCAGCGTGATGTCCTCTCATCGAGCGCTGTGAGGGAGATGTGCCTGTCTCAGGAATGGAGGAGGTTTTGAGCAGGAAGGGGGCGGGGCTGACACCCTCCACATCAAGGCAAAAAGATATATGCCTTGATCTCCCTCAAACTCCTATTTACAATGTGTTTAAAACAAGTCTTTCAAGTTTATGACTTGCTGCCCCCATCACACCTGCCGCAAAAGGACAACTCACCCACAAGGCACCCGTCAGGTCCACCGAGGAGACAAGACACCTGCGCACGGACTGGCGGCACTGGCCAAGTTAGGTGTTGTGGGGTTAGGGTTGGGGGAAGGGGGATGGGCAAGGATGCACTGTCCTGCTTCAGCCCGTGCCGGTAACGTCAAGCTCCAACGGTAGGCCCTCAGGGCACCCTGCAAGAAAGAAATCACAAAAGCATTAGATGTGATGTCAAACACATTGTTGGACCTGATTCCAGCGACGCGTTTCGGCTTGTAAAGCCTCATCAGGCTGGCTTTGGCTTCTCCATGTTTTCTCTGCAGCGTGATGTCCTCTCATCGAGCGCTGTGAGGGAGATGTGCCTGTCTCAGGAATGGAGGAGGTTTTGAGCAGGAAGGGGGCGGGGCTGACACCCTCCACATCAAGGCAAAAAGATATATGCCTTGATCTCCCTCAAACTCCTATTTACAATGTGTTTAAAACAAGTCTTTCAAGTTTATGACTTGCTGCCCCCATCACACCTGCCGCAAAAGGACAACTCACCCACAAGGCACCCGTCAGGTCCACCGAGGAGACAAGACACCTGCGCACGGACTGGCGGCACTGGCCAAGTTAGGTGTTGTGGGGTTAGGGTTGGGGGAAGGGGGATGGGCAAGGATGCACTGTCCTGCTTCAGCCCGTGCCGGTAACGTCAAGCTCCAACGGTAGGCCCTCAGGGCACCCTGCAAGAAAGAAATCACAAAAGCATTAGATGTGATGTCAAACACATTGTTGGACCTGATTCCAGCGACGCGTTTCGGCTTGTAAAGCCTCATCAGGCTGGCTTTGGCTTCTCCATGTTTTCTCTGCAGCGTGATGTCCTCTCATCGAGCGCTGTGAGGGAGATGTGCCTGTCTCAGGAATGGAGGAGGTTTTGAGCAGGAAGGGGGCGGGGCTGACACCCTCCACATCAAGGCAAAAAGATATATGCCTTGATCTCCCTCAAACTCCTATTTACAATGTGTTTAAAACAAGTCTTTCAAGTTTATGACTTGCTGCCCCCATCACACCTGCCGCAAAAGGACAACTCACCCACAAGGCACCCGTCAGGTCCACCGAGGAGACAAGACACCTGCGCACGGACTGGCGGCACTGGCCAAGTTAGGTGTTGTGGGGTTAGGGTTGGGGGAAGGGGGATGGGCAAGGATGCACTGTCCTGCTTCAGCCCGTGCCGGTAACGTCAAGCTCCAACGGTAGGCCCTCAGGGCACCCTGCAAGAAAGAAATCACAAAAGCATTAGATGTGATGTCAAACACATTGTTGGACCTGATTCCAGCGACGCGTTTCGGCTTGTAAAGCCTCATCAGGCTGGCTTTGGCTTCTCCATGTTTTCTCTGCAGCGTGATGTCCTCTCATCGAGCGCTGTGAGGGAGATGTGCCTGTCTCAGGAATGGAGGAGGTTTTGAGCAGGAAGGGGGCGGGGCTGACACCCTCCACATCAAGGCAAAAAGATATATGCCTTGATCTCCCTCAAACTCCTATTTACAATGTGTTTAAAACAAGTCTTTCAAGTTTATGACTTGCTGCCCCCATCACACCTGCCGCAAAAGGACAACTCACCCACAAGGCACCCGTCAGGTCCACCGAGGAGACAAGACACCTGCGCACGGACTGGCGGCACTGGCCAAGTTAGGTGTTGTGGGGTTAGGGTTGGGGGAAGGGGGATGGGCAAGGATGCACTGTCCTGCTTCAGCCCGTGCCGGTAACGTCAAGCTCCAACGGTAGGCCCTCAGGGCACCCTGCAAGAAAGAAATCACAAAAGCATTAGATGTGATGTCAAACACATTGTTGGACCTGATTCCAGCGACGCGTTTCGGCTTGTAAAGCCTCATCAGGCTGGCTTTGGCTTCTCCATGTTTTCTCTGCAGCGTGATGTCCTCTCATCGAGCGCTGTGAGGGAGATGTGCCTGTCTCAGGAATGGAGGAGGTTTTGAGCAGGAAGGGGGCGGGGCTGACACCCTCCACATCAAGGCAAAAAGATATATGCCTTGATCTCCCTCAAACTCCTATTTACAATGTGTTTAAAACAAGTCTTTCAAGTTTATGACTTGCTGCCCCCATCACACCTGCCGCAAAAGGACAACTCACCCACAAGGCACCCGTCAGGTCCACCGAGGAGACAAGACACCTGCGCACGGACTGGCGGCACTGGCCAAGTTAGGTGTTGTGGGGTTAGGGTTGGGGGAAGGGGGATGGGCAAGGATGCACTGTCCTGCTTCAGCCCGTGCCGGTAACGTCAAGCTCCAACGGTAGGCCCTCAGGGCACCCTGCAAGAAAGAAATCACAAAAGCATTAGATGTGATGTCAAACACATTGTTGGACCTGATTCCAGCGACGCGTTTCGGCTTGTAAAGCCTCATCAGGCTGGCTTTGGCTTCTCCATGTTTTCTCTGCAGCGTGATGTCCTCTCATCGAGCGCTGTGAGGGAGATGTGCCTGTCTCAGGAATGGAGGAGGTTTTGAGCAGGAAGGGGGCGGGGCTGACACCCTCCACATCAAGGCAAAAAGATATATGCCTTGATCTCCCTCAAACTCCTATTTACAATGTGTTTAAAACAAGTCTTTCAAGTTTATGACTTGCTGCCCCCATCACACCTGCCGCAAAAGGACAACTCACCCACAAGGCACCCGTCAGGTCCACCGAGGAGACAAGACACCTGCGCACGGACTGGCGGCACTGGCCAAGTTAGGTGTTGTGGGGTTAGGGTTGGGGGAAGGGGGATGGGCAAGGATGCACTGTCCTGCTTCAGCCCGTGCCGGTAACGTCAAGCTCCAACGGTAGGCCCTCAGGGCACCCTGCAAGAAAGAAATCACAAAAGCATTAGATGTGATGTCAAACACATTGTTGGACCTGATTCCAGCGACGCGTTTCGGCTTGTAAAGCCTCATCAGGCTGGCTTTGGCTTCTCCATGTTTTCTCTGCAGCGTGATGTCCTCTCATCGAGCGCTGTGAGGGAGATGTGCCTGTCTCAGGAATGGAGGAGGTTTTGAGCAGGAAGGGGGCGGGGCTGACACCCTCCACATCAAGGCAAAAAGATATATGCCTTGATCTCCCTCAAACTCCTATTTACAATGTGTTTAAAACAAGTCTTTCAAGTTTATGACTTGCTGCCCCCATCACACCTGCCGCAAAAGGACAACTCACCCACAAGGCACCCGTCAGGTCCACCGAGGAGACAAGACACCTGCGCACGGACTGGCGGCACTGGCCAAGTTAGGTGTTGTGGGGTTAGGGTTGGGGGAAGGGGGATGGGCAAGGATGCACTGTCCTGCTTCAGCCCGTGCCGGTAACGTCAAGCTCCAACGGTAGGCCCTCAGGGCACCCTGCAAGAAAGAAATCACAAAAGCATTAGATGTGATGTCAAACACATTGTTGGACCTGATTCCAGCGACGCGTTTCGGCTTGTAAAGCCTCATCAGGCTGGCTTTGGCTTCTCCATGTTTTCTCTGCAGCGTGATGTCCTCTCATCGAGCGCTGTGAGGGAGATGTGCCTGTCTCAGGAATGGAGGAGGTTTTGAGCAGGAAGGGGGCGGGGCTGACACCCTCCACATCAAGGCAAAAAGATATATGCCTTGATCTCCCTCAAACTCCTATTTACAATGTGTTTAAAACAAGTCTTTCAAGTTTATGACTTGCTGCCCCCATCACACCTGCCGCAAAAGGACAACTCACCCACAAGGCACCCGTCAGGTCCACCGAGGAGACAAGACACCTGCGCACGGACTGGCGGCACTGGCCAAGTTAGGTGTTGTGGGGTTAGGGTTGGGGGAAGGGGGATGGGCAAGGATGCACTGTCCTGCTTCAGCCCGTGCCGGTAACGTCAAGCTCCAACGGTAGGCCCTCAGGGCACCCTGCAAGAAAGAAATCACAAAAGCATTAGATGTGATGTCAAACACATTGTTGGACCTGATTCCAGCGACGCGTTTCGGCTTGTAAAGCCTCATCAGGCTGGCTTTGGCTTCTCCATGTTTTCTCTGCAGCGTGATGTCCTCTCATCGAGCGCTGTGAGGGAGATGTGCCTGTCTCAGGAATGGAGGAGGTTTTGAGCAGGAAGGGGGCGGGGCTGACACCCTCCACATCAAGGCAAAAAGATATATGCCTTGATCTCCCTCAAACTCCTATTTACAATGTGTTTAAAACAAGTCTTTCAAGTTTATGACTTGCTGCCCCCATCACACCTGCCGCAAAAGGACAACTCACCCACAAGGCACCCGTCAGGTCCACCGAGGAGACAAGACACCTGCGCACGGACTGGCGGCACTGGCCAAGTTAGGTGTTGTGGGGTTAGGGTTGGGGGAAGGGGGATGGGCAAGGATGCACTGTCCTGCTTCAGCCCGTGCCGGTAACGTCAAGCTCCAACGGTAGGCCCTCAGGGCACCCTGCAAGAAAGAAATCACAAAAGCATTAGATGTGATGTCAAACACATTGTTGGACCTGATTCCAGCGACGCGTTTCGGCTTGTAAAGCCTCATCAGGCTGGCTTTGGCTTCTCCATGTTTTCTCTGCAGCGTGATGTCCTCTCATCGAGCGCTGTGAGGGAGATGTGCCTGTCTCAGGAATGGAGGAGGTTTTGAGCAGGAAGGGGGCGGGGCTGACACCCTCCACATCAAGGCAAAAAGATATATGCCTTGATCTCCCTCAAACTCCTATTTACAATGTGTTTAAAACAAGTCTTTCAAGTTTATGACTTGCTGCCCCCATCACACCTGCCGCAAAAGGACAACTCACCCACAAGGCACCCGTCAGGTCCACCGAGGAGACAAGACACCTGCGCACGGACTGGCGGCACTGGCCAAGTTAGGTGTTGTGGGGTTAGGGTTGGGGGAAGGGGGATGGGCAAGGATGCACTGTCCTGCTTCAGCCCGTGCCGGTAACGTCAAGCTCCAACGGTAGGCCCTCAGGGCACCCTGCAAGAAAGAAATCACAAAAGCATTAGATGTGATGTCAAACACATTGTTGGACCTGATTCCAGCGACGCGTTTCGGCTTGTAAAGCCTCATCAGGCTGGCTTTGGCTTCTCCATGTTTTCTCTGCAGCGTGATGTCCTCTCATCGAGCGCTGTGAGGGAGATGTGCCTGTCTCAGGAATGGAGGAGGTTTTGAGCAGGAAGGGGGCGGGGCTGACACCCTCCACATCAAGGCAAAAAGATATATGCCTTGATCTCCCTCAAACTCCTATTTACAATGTGTTTAAAACAAGTCTTTCAAGTTTATGACTTGCTGCCCCCATCACACCTGCCGCAAAAGGACAACTCACCCACAAGGCACCCGTCAGGTCCACCGAGGAGACAAGACACCTGCGCACGGACTGGCGGCACTGGCCAAGTTAGGTGTTGTGGGGTTAGGGTTGGGGGAAGGGGGATGGGCAAGGATGCACTGTCCTGCTTCAGCCCGTGCCGGTAACGTCAAGCTCCAACGGTAGGCCCTCAGGGCACCCTGCAAGAAAGAAATCACAAAAGCATTAGATGTGATGTCAAACACATTGTTGGACCTGATTCCAGCGACGCGTTTCGGCTTGTAAAGCCTCATCAGGCTGGCTTTGGCTTCTCCATGTTTTCTCTGCAGCGTGATGTCCTCTCATCGAGCGCTGTGAGGGAGATGTGCCTGTCTCAGGAATGGAGGAGGTTTTGAGCAGGAAGGGGGCGGGGCTGACACCCTCCACATCAAGGCAAAAAGATATATGCCTTGATCTCCCTCAAACTCCTATTTACAATGTGTTTAAAACAAGTCTTTCAAGTTTATGACTTGCTGCCCCCATCACACCTGCCGCAAAAGGACAACTCACCCACAAGGCACCCGTCAGGTCCACCGAGGAGACAAGACACCTGCGCACGGACTGGCGGCACTGGCCAAGTTAGGTGTTGTGGGGTTA
Organism: Entelurus aequoreus; assembly: GCF_033978785.1. Classification (NCBI taxonomy): domain Eukaryota; kingdom Metazoa; phylum Chordata; class Actinopteri; order Syngnathiformes; family Syngnathidae; genus Entelurus; species Entelurus aequoreus. The sequence continues at coordinate 88,088,322 of NC_084735.1, forward strand.
GGGTTGGGGGAAGGGGGATGGGCAAGGATGCACTGTCCTGCTTCAGCCCGTGCCGGTAACGTCAAGCTCCAACGGTAGGCCCTCAGGGCACCCTGCAAGAAAGAAATCACAAAAGCATTAGATGTGATGTCAAACACATTGTTGGACCTGATTCCAGCGACGCGTTTCGGCTTGTAAAGCCTCATCAGGCTGGCTTTGGCTTCTCCATGTTTTCTCTGCAGCGTGATGTCCTCTCATCGAGCGCTGTGAGGGAGATGTGCCTGTCTCAGGAATGGAGGAGGTTTTGAGCAGGAAGGGGGCGGGGCTGACACCCTCCACATCAAGGCAAAAAGATATATGCCTTGATCTCCCTCAAACTCCTATTTACAATGTGTTTAAAACAAGTCTTTCAAGTTTATGACTTGCTGCCCCCATCACACCTGCCGCAAAAGGACAACTCACCCACAAGGCACCCGTCAGGTCCACCGAGGAGACAAGACACCTGCGCACGGACTGGCGGCACTGGCCAAGTTAGGTGTTGTGGGGTTAGGGTTGGGGGAAGGGGGATGGGCAAGGATGCACTGTCCTGCTTCAGCCCGTGCCGGTAACGTCAAGCTCCAACGGTAGGCCCTCAGGGCACCCTGCAAGAAAGAAATCACAAAAGCATTAGATGTGATGTCAAACACATTGTTGGACCTGATTCCAGCGACGCGTTTCGGCTTGTAAAGCCTCATCAGGCTGGCTTTGGCTTCTCCATGTTTTCTCTGCAGCGTGATGTCCTCTCATCGAGCGCTGTGAGGGAGATGTGCCTGTCTCAGGAATGGAGGAGGTTTTGAGCAGGAAGGGGGCGGGGCTGACACCCTCCACATCAAGGCAAAAAGATATATGCCTTGATCTCCCTCAAACTCCTATTTACAATGTGTTTAAAACAAGTCTTTCAAGTTTATGACTTGCTGCCCCCATCACACCTGCCGCAAAAGGACAACTCACCCACAAGGCACCCGTCAGGTCCACCGAGGAGACAAGACACCTGCGCACGGACTGGCGGCACTGGCCAAGTTAGGTGTTGTGGGGTTAGGGTTGGGGGAAGGGGGATGGGCAAGGATGCACTGTCCTGCTTCAGCCCGTGCCGGTAACGTCAAGCTCCAACGGTAGGCCCTCAGGGCACCCTGCAAGAAAGAAATCACAAAAGCATTAGATGTGATGTCAAACACATTGTTGGACCTGATTCCAGCGACGCGTTTCGGCTTGTAAAGCCTCATCAGGCTGGCTTTGGCTTCTCCATGTTTTCTCTGCAGCGTGATGTCCTCTCATCGAGCGCTGTGAGGGAGATGTGCCTGTCTCAGGAATGGAGGAGGTTTTGAGCAGGAAGGGGGCGGGGCTGACACCCTCCACATCAAGGCAAAAAGATATATGCCTTGATCTCCCTCAAACTCCTATTTACAATGTGTTTAAAACAAGTCTTTCAAGTTTATGACTTGCTGCCCCCATCACACCTGCCGCAAAAGGACAACTCACCCACAAGGCACCCGTCAGGTCCACCGAGGAGACAAGACACCTGCGCACGGACTGGCGGCACTGGCCAAGTTAGGTGTTGTGGGGTTAGGGTTGGGGGAAGGGGGATGGGCAAGGATGCACTGTCCTGCTTCAGCCCGTGCCGGTAACGTCAAGCTCCAACGGTAGGCCCTCAGGGCACCCTGCAAGAAAGAAATCACAAAAGCATTAGATGTGATGTCAAACACATTGTTGGACCTGATTCCAGCGACGCGTTTCGGCTTGTAAAGCCTCATCAGGCTGGCTTTGGCTTCTCCATGTTTTCTCTGCAGCGTGATGTCCTCTCATCGAGCGCTGTGAGGGAGATGTGCCTGTCTCAGGAATGGAGGAGGTTTTGAGCAGGAAGGGGGCGGGGCTGACACCCTCCACATCAAGGCAAAAAGATATATGCCTTGATCTCCCTCAAACTCCTATTTACAATGTGTTTAAAACAAGTCTTTCAAGTTTATGACTTGCTGCCCCCATCACACCTGCCGCAAAAGGACAACTCACCCACAAGGCACCCGTCAGGTCCACCGAGGAGACAAGACACCTGCGCACGGACTGGCGGCACTGGCCAAGTTAGGTGTTGTGGGGTTAGGGTTGGGGGAAGGGGGATGGGCAAGGATGCACTGTCCTGCTTCAGCCCGTGCCGGTAACGTCAAGCTCCAACGGTAGGCCCTCAGGGCACCCTGCAAGAAAGAAATCACAAAAGCATTAGATGTGATGTCAAACACATTGTTGGACCTGATTCCAGCGACGCGTTTCGGCTTGTAAAGCCTCATCAGGCTGGCTTTGGCTTCTCCATGTTTTCTCTGCAGCGTGATGTCCTCTCATCGAGCGCTGTGAGGGAGATGTGCCTGTCTCAGGAATGGAGGAGGTTTTGAGCAGGAAGGGGGCGGGGCTGACACCCTCCACATCAAGGCAAAAAGATATATGCCTTGATCTCCCTCAAACTCCTATTTACAATGTGTTTAAAACAAGTCTTTCAAGTTTATGACTTGCTGCCCCCATCACACCTGCCGCAAAAGGACAACTCACCCACAAGGCACCCGTCAGGTCCACCGAGGAGACAAGACACCTGCGCACGGACTGGCGGCACTGGCCAAGTTAGGTGTTGTGGGGTTAGGGTTGGGGGAAGGGGGATGGGCAAGGATGCACTGTCCTGCTTCAGCCCGTGCCGGTAACGTCAAGCTCCAACGGTAGGCCCTCAGGGCACCCTGCAAGAAAGAAATCACAAAAGCATTAGATGTGATGTCAAACACATTGTTGGACCTGATTCCAGCGACGCGTTTCGGCTTGTAAAGCCTCATCAGGCTGGCTTTGGCTTCTCCATGTTTTCTCTGCAGCGTGATGTCCTCTCATCGAGCGCTGTGAGGGAGATGTGCCTGTCTCAGGAATGGAGGAGGTTTTGAGCAGGAAGGGGGCGGGGCTGACACCCTCCACATCAAGGCAAAAAGATATATGCCTTGATCTCCCTCAAACTCCTATTTACAATGTGTTTAAAACAAGTCTTTCAAGTTTATGACTTGCTGCCCCCATCACACCTGCCGCAAAAGGACAACTCACCCACAAGGCACCCGTCAGGTCCACCGAGGAGACAAGACACCTGCGCACGGACTGGCGGCACTGGCCAAGTTAGGTGTTGTGGGGTTAGGGTTGGGGGAAGGGGGATGGGCAAGGATGCACTGTCCTGCTTCAGCCCGTGCCGGTAACGTCAAGCTCCAACGGTAGGCCCTCAGGGCACCCTGCAAGAAAGAAATCACAAAAGCATTAGATGTGATGTCAAACACATTGTTGGACCTGATTCCAGCGACGCGTTTCGGCTTGTAAAGCCTCATCAGGCTGGCTTTGGCTTCTCCATGTTTTCTCTGCAGCGTGATGTCCTCTCATCGAGCGCTGTGAGGGAGATGTGCCTGTCTCAGGAATGGAGGAGGTTTTGAGCAGGAAGGGGGCGGGGCTGACACCCTCCACATCAAGGCAAAAAGATATATGCCTTGATCTCCCTCAAACTCCTATTTACAATGTGTTTAAAACAAGTCTTTCAAGTTTATGACTTGCTGCCCCCATCACACCTGCCGCAAAAGGACAACTCACCCACAAGGCACCCGTCAGGTCCACCGAGGAGACAAGACACCTGCGCACGGACTGGCGGCACTGGCCAAGTTAGGTGTTGTGGGGTTAGGGTTGGGGGAAGGGGGATGGGCAAGGATGCACTGTCCTGCTTCAGCCCGTGCCGGTAACGTCAAGCTCCAACGGTAGGCCCTCAGGGCACCCTGCAAGAAAGAAATCACAAAAGCATTAGATGTGATGTCAAACACATTGTTGGACCTGATTCCAGCGACGCGTTTCGGCTTGTAAAGCCTCATCAGGCTGGCTTTGGCTTCTCCATGTTTTCTCTGCAGCGTGATGTCCTCTCATCGAGCGCTGTGAGGGAGATGTGCCTGTCTCAGGAATGGAGGAGGTTTTGAGCAGGAAGGGGGCGGGGCTGACACCCTCCACATCAAGGCAAAAAGATATATGCCTTGATCTCCCTCAAACTCCTATTTACAATGTGTTTAAAACAAGTCTTTCAAGTTTATGACTTGCTGCCCCCATCACACCTGCCGCAAAAGGACAACTCACCCACAAGGCACCCGTCAGGTCCACCGAGGAGACAAGACACCTGCGCACGGACTGGCGGCACTGGCCAAGTTAGGTGTTGTGGGGTTAGGGTTGGGGGAAGGGGGATGGGCAAGGATGCACTGTCCTGCTTCAGCCCGTGCCGGTAACGTCAAGCTCCAACGGTAGGCCCTCAGGGCACCCTGCAAGAAAGAAATCACAAAAGCATTAGATGTGATGTCAAACACATTGTTGGACCTGATTCCAGCGACGCGTTTCGGCTTGTAAAGCCTCATCAGGCTGGCTTTGGCTTCTCCATGTTTTCTCTGCAGCGTGATGTCCTCTCATCGAGCGCTGTGAGGGAGATGTGCCTGTCTCAGGAATGGAGGAGGTTTTGAGCAGGAAGGGGGCGGGGCTGACACCCTCCACATCAAGGCAAAAAGATATATGCCTTGATCTCCCTCAAACTCCTATTTACAATGTGTTTAAAACAAGTCTTTCAAGTTTATGACTTGCTGCCCCCATCACACCTGCCGCAAAAGGACAACTCACCCACAAGGCACCCGTCAGGTCCACCGAGGAGACAAGACACCTGCGCACGGACTGGCGGCACTGGCCAAGTTAGGTGTTGTGGGGTTAGGGTTGGGGGAAGGGGGATGGGCAAGGATGCACTGTCCTGCTTCAGCCCGTGCCGGTAACGTCAAGCTCCAACGGTAGGCCCTCAGGGCACCCTGCAAGAAAGAAATCACAAAAGCATTAGATGTGATGTCAAACACATTGTTGGACCTGATTCCAGCGACGCGTTTCGGCTTGTAAAGCCTCATCAGGCTGGCTTTGGCTTCTCCATGTTTTCTCTGCAGCGTGATGTCCTCTCATCGAGCGCTGTGAGGGAGATGTGCCTGTCTCAGGAATGGAGGAGGTTTTGAGCAGGAAGGGGGCGGGGCTGACACCCTCCACATCAAGGCAAAAAGATATATGCCTTGATCTCCCTCAAACTCCTATTTACAATGTGTTTAAAACAAGTCTTTCAAGTTTATGACTTGCTGCCCCCATCACACCTGCCGCAAAAGGACAACTCACCCACAAGGCACCCGTCAGGTCCACCGAGGAGACAAGACACCTGCGCACGGACTGGCGGCACTGGCCAAGTTAGGTGTTGTGGGGTTAGGGTTGGGGGAAGGGGGATGGGCAAGGATGCACTGTCCTGCTTCAGCCCGTGCCGGTAACGTCAAGCTCCAACGGTAGGCCCTCAGGGCACCCTGCAAGAAAGAAATCACAAAAGCATTAGATGTGATGTCAAACACATTGTTGGACCTGATTCCAGCGACGCGTTTCGGCTTGTAAAGCCTCATCAGGCTGGCTTTGGCTTCTCCATGTTTTCTCTGCAGCGTGATGTCCTCTCATCGAGCGCTGTGAGGGAGATGTGCCTGTCTCAGGAATGGAGGAGGTTTTGAGCAGGAAGGGGGCGGGGCTGACACCCTCCACATCAAGGCAAAAAGATATATGCCTTGATCTCCCTCAAACTCCTATTTACAATGTGTTTAAAACAAGTCTTTCAAGTTTATGACTTGCTGCCCCCATCACACCTGCCGCAAAAGGACAACTCACCCACAAGGCACCCGTCAGGTCCACCGAGGAGACAAGACACCTGCGCACGGACTGGCGGCACTGGCCAAGTTAGGTGTTGTGGGGTTAGGGTTGGGGGAAGGGGGATGGGCAAGGATGCACTGTCCTGCTTCAGCCCGTGCCGGTAACGTCAAGCTCCAACGGTAGGCCCTCAGGGCACCCTGCAAGAAAGAAATCACAAAAGCATTAGATGTGATGTCAAACACATTGTTGGACCTGATTCCAGCGACGCGTTTCGGCTTGTAAAGCCTCATCAGGCTGGCTTTGGCTTCTCCATGTTTTCTCTGCAGCGTGATGTCCTCTCATCGAGCGCTGTGAGGGAGATGTGCCTGTCTCAGGAATGGAGGAGGTTTTGAGCAGGAAGGGGGCGGGGCTGACACCCTCCACATCAAGGCAAAAAGATATATGCCTTGATCTCCCTCAAACTCCTATTTACAATGTGTTTAAAACAAGTCTTTCAAGTTTATGACTTGCTGCCCCCATCACACCTGCCGCAAAAGGACAACTCACCCACAAGGCACCCGTCAGGTCCACCGAGGAGACAAGACACCTGCGCACGGACTGGCGGCACTGGCCAAGTTAGGTGTTGTGGGGTTAGGGTTGGGGGAAGGGGGATGGGCAAGGATGCACTGTCCTGCTTCAGCCCGTGCCGGTAACGTCAAGCTCCAACGGTAGGCCCTCAGGGCACCCTGCAAGAAAGAAATCACAAAAGCATTAGATGTGATGTCAAACACATTGTTGGACCTGATTCCAGCGACGCGTTTCGGCTTGTAAAGCCTCATCAGGCTGGCTTTGGCTTCTCCATGTTTTCTCTGCAGCGTGATGTCCTCTCATCGAGCGCTGTGAGGGAGATGTGCCTGTCTCAGGAATGGAGGAGGTTTTGAGCAGGAAGGGGGCGGGGCTGACACCCTCCACATCAAGGCAAAAAGATATATGCCTTGATCTCCCTCAAACTCCTATTTACAATGTGTTTAAAACAAGTCTTTCAAGTTTATGACTTGCTGCCCCCATCACACCTGCCGCAAAAGGACAACTCACCCACAAGGCACCCGTCAGGTCCACCGAGGAGACAAGACACCTGCGCACGGACTGGCGGCACTGGCCAAGTTAGGTGTTGTGGGGTTAGGGTTGGGGGAAGGGGGATGGGCAAGGATGCACTGTCCTGCTTCAGCCCGTGCCGGTAACGTCAAGCTCCAACGGTAGGCCCTCAGGGCACCCTGCAAGAAAGAAATCACAAAAGCATTAGATGTGATGTCAAACACATTGTTGGACCTGATTCCAGCGACGCGTTTCGGCTTGTAAAGCCTCATCAGGCTGGCTTTGGCTTCTCCATGTTTTCTCTGCAGCGTGATGTCCTCTCATCGAGCGCTGTGAGGGAGATGTGCCTGTCTCAGGAATGGAGGAGGTTTTGAGCAGGAAGGGGGCGGGGCTGACACCCTCCACATCAAGGCAAAAAGATATATGCCTTGATCTCCCTCAAACTCCTATTTACAATGTGTTTAAAACAAGTCTTTCAAGTTTATGACTTGCTGCCCCCATCACACCTGCCGCAAAAGGACAACTCACCCACAAGGCACCCGTCAGGTCCACCGAGGAGACAAGACACCTGCGCACGGACTGGCGGCACTGGCCAAGTTAGGTGTTGTGGGGTTAGGGTTGGGGGAAGGGGGATGGGCAAGGATGCACTGTCCTGCTTCAGCCCGTGCCGGTAACGTCAAGCTCCAACGGTAGGCCCTCAGGGCACCCTGCAAGAAAGAAATCACAAAAGCATTAGATGTGATGTCAAACACATTGTTGGACCTGATTCCAGCGACGCGTTTCGGCTTGTAAAGCCTCATCAGGCTGGCTTTGGCTTCTCCATGTTTTCTCTGCAGCGTGATGTCCTCTCATCGAGCGCTGTGAGGGAGATGTGCCTGTCTCAGGAATGGAGGAGGTTTTGAGCAGGAAGGGGGCGGGGCTGACACCCTCCACATCAAGGCAAAAAGATATATGCCTTGATCTCCCTCAAACTCCTATTTACAATGTGTTTAAAACAAGTCTTTCAAGTTTATGACTTGCTGCCCCCATCACACCTGCCGCAAAAGGACAACTCACCCACAAGGCACCCGTCAGGTCCACCGAGGAGACAAGACACCTGCGCACGGACTGGCGGCACTGGCCAAGTTAGGTGTTGTGGGGTTAGGGTTGGGGGAAGGGGGATGGGCAAGGATGCACTGTCCTGCTTCAGCCCGTGCCGGTAACGTCAAGCTCCAACGGTAGGCCCTCAGGGCACCCTGCAAGAAAGAAATCACAAAAGCATTAGATGTGATGTCAAACACATTGTTGGACCTGATTCCAGCGACGCGTTTCGGCTTGTAAAGCCTCATCAGGCTGGCTTTGGCTTCTCCATGTTTTCTCTGCAGCGTGATGTCCTCTCATCGAGCGCTGTGAGGGAGATGTGCCTGTCTCAGGAATGGAGGAGGTTTTGAGCAGGAAGGGGGCGGGGCTGACACCCTCCACATCAAGGCAAAAAGATATATGCCTTGATCTCCCTCAAACTCCTATTTACAATGTGTTTAAAACAAGTCTTTCAAGTTTATGACTTGCTGCCCCCATCACACCTGCCGCAAAAGGACAACTCACCCACAAGGCACCCGTCAGGTCCACCGAGGAGACAAGACACCTGCGCACGGACTGGCGGCACTGGCCAAGTTAGGTGTTGTGGGGTTAGGGTTGGGGGAAGGGGGATGGGCAAGGATGCACTGTCCTGCTTCAGCCCGTGCCGGTAACGTCAAGCTCCAACGGTAGGCCCTCAGGGCACCCTGCAAGAAAGAAATCACAAAAGCATTAGATGTGATGTCAAACACATTGTTGGACCTGATTCCAGCGACGCGTTTCGGCTTGTAAAGCCTCATCAGGCTGGCTTTGGCTTCTCCATGTTTTCTCTGCAGCGTGATGTCCTCTCATCGAGCGCTGTGAGGGAGATGTGCCTGTCTCAGGAATGGAGGAGGTTTTGAGCAGGAAGGGGGCGGGGCTGACACCCTCCACATCAAGGCAAAAAGATATATGCCTTGATCTCCCTCAAACTCCTATTTACAATGTGTTTAAAACAAGTCTTTCAAGTTTATGACTTGCTGCCCCCATCACACCTGCCGCAAAAGGACAACTCACCCACAAGGCACCCGTCAGGTCCACCGAGGAGACAAGACACCTGCGCACGGACTGGCGGCACTGGCCAAGTTAGGTGTTGTGGGGTTAGGGTTGGGGGAAGGGGGATGGGCAAGGATGCACTGTCCTGCTTCAGCCCGTGCCGGTAACGTCAAGCTCCAACGGTAGGCCCTCAGGGCACCCTGCAAGAAAGAAATCACAAAAGCATTAGATGTGATGTCAAACACATTGTTGGACCTGATTCCAGCGACGCGTTTCGGCTTGTAAAGCCTCATCAGGCTGGCTTTGGCTTCTCCATGTTTTCTCTGCAGCGTGATGTCCTCTCATCGAGCGCTGTGAGGGAGATGTGCCTGTCTCAGGAATGGAGGAGGTTTTGAGCAGGAAGGGGGCGGGGCTGACACCCTCCACATCAAGGCAAAAAGATATATGCCTTGATCTCCCTCAAACTCCTATTTACAATGTGTTTAAAACAAGTCTTTCAAGTTTATGACTTGCTGCCCCCATCACACCTGCCGCAAAAGGACAACTCACCCACAAGGCACCCGTCAGGTCCACCGAGGAGACAAGACACCTGCGCACGGACTGGCGGCACTGGCCAAGTTAGGTGTTGTGGGGTTAGGGTTGGGGGAAGGGGGATGGGCAAGGATGCACTGTCCTGCTTCAGCCCGTGCCGGTAACGTCAAGCTCCAACGGTAGGCCCTCAGGGCACCCTGCAAGAAAGAAATCACAAAAGCATTAGATGTGATGTCAAACACATTGTTGGACCTGATTCCAGCGACGCGTTTCGGCTTGTAAAGCCTCATCAGGCTGGCTTTGGCTTCTCCATGTTTTCTCTGCAGCGTGATGTCCTCTCATCGAGCGCTGTGAGGGAGATGTGCCTGTCTCAGGAATGGAGGAGGTTTTGAGCAGGAAGGGGGCGGGGCTGACACCCTCCACATCAAGGCAAAAAGATATATGCCTTGATCTCCCTCAAACTCCTATTTACAATGTGTTTAAAACAAGTCTTTCAAGTTTATGACTTGCTGCCCCCATCACACCTGCCGCAAAAGGACAACTCACCCACAAGGCACCCGTCAGGTCCACCGAGGAGACAAGACACCTGCGCACGGACTGGCGGCACTGGCCAAGTTAGGTGTTGTGGGGTTAGGGTTGGGGGAAGGGGGATGGGCAAGGATGCACTGTCCTGCTTCAGCCCGTGCCGGTAACGTCAAGCTCCAACGGTAGGCCCTCAGGGCACCCTGCAAGAAAGAAATCACAAAAGCATTAGATGTGATGTCAAACACATTGTTGGACCTGATTCCAGCGACGCGTTTCGGCTTGTAAAGCCTCATCAGGCTGGCTTTGGCTTCTCCATGTTTTCTCTGCAGCGTGATGTCCTCTCATCGAGCGCTGTGAGGGAGATGTGCCTGTCTCAGGAATGGAGGAGGTTTTGAGCAGGAAGGGGGCGGGGCTGACACCCTCCACATCAAGGCAAAAAGATATA